>NW_027141265.1:300000-449190 GCF_036365525.1 Heterodontus francisci | reverse complement strand
TCATCACTAATACACAGGTGATAATATTCCAGTTAATTGTTAAATTAGATATCATCACTAATACACAGGTGATAATATTCCAGTTAATTGTTAAATTAGATATCATCACTAATACACAGGTGATAATATTCCAGTTAATTGTTAAATTAGATATCATCACTAATACACAGGTGATAATATTCCAGTTAATTGTTAAATTAGATATCATCACTAATACACAGGTGATAATATTCCAGTTAATTGTTAAATTAGATATCATCACTAATACACAGGTGATAATATTCCAGTTAATTGTTAAATTAGATATCATCACTAATACACAGGTGATAATATTCCAGTTAATTGTTAAATTAGATATCATCACTAATACACAGGTGATAATATTCCAGTTAATTGTTAAATTAGATATCATCACTAATACACAGGTGATAATATTCCAGTTAATTGTTAAATTAGATATCATCACTAATACACAGGTGATAATATTCCAGTTAATTGTTAAATTAGATATCATCACTAATACACAGGTGATAATATTCCAGTTAATTGTTAAATTAGATATCATCACTAATACACAGGGGATAATATTCCAGTTAATTGTTAAATTAGATATCATCACTAATACACAGGTGATAATATTCCAGTTAATTGTTAAATTAGATATCATCACTAATACACAGGTGATAATATTCCAGTTAATTGTTAAATTAGATATCATCACTAATACACAGGTGATAATATTCCAGTTAATTGTTAAATAGATATCATCACTAATACACAGGGATAATATTCCAGTTAATTGTTAAATTAGATATCATCACTAATACACAGGTGATAATATTCCAGTTAATTGTTAAATTAGATATCATCACTAATACACAGGTGATAATATTCCAGTTAATTGTTAAATTAGATATCATCACTAATACACAGGTGATAATATTCCAGTTAATTGTTAAATTAGATATCATCACTAATACACAGGTGATAATATTCCAGTTAATTGTTAAATTAGATATCATCACTAATACACAGGTGATAATATTCCAGTTAATTGTTAAATTAGATATCATCACTAATACACAGGTGATAATATTCCAGTTAATTGTTAAATTAGATATCATCACTAATACACAGGTGATAATATTCCAGTTAATTGTTAAATTAGATATCATCACTAATACACAGGGATAATATTCCAGTTAATTGTTAAATTAGATATCATCACTAATACACAGGTGATAATATTCCAGTTAATGTTAAATTAGATATCATCACTAATACACAGGTGATAATATTCCAGTTAATTGTTAAATTAGATATCATCACTAATACACAGGTGATAATATTCCAGTTAATTGTTAAATTAGATATCATCACTAATACACAGGTGATAATATTCCAGTTAATTGTTAAATTAGATATCATCACTAATACACAGGTGATAATATTCCAGTTAATTGTTAAATTAGATATCATCACTAATACACAGGTGATAATATTCCAGTTAATTGTTAAATTAGATATCATCACTAATACACAGGTGATAATATTCCAGTTAATTGTTAAATTAGATATCATCACTAATACACAGGTGATAATATTCCAGTTAATTGTTAAATTAGATGTCATCACTAATACACAGGTGATAATATTCCAGTTAATTGTTAAATTAGATGTCATCACTAATACACAGGTGATAATATTCCAGTTAATTGTTAAATTAGATATCATCACTAATACACAGGTGATAATATTCCAGTTAATTGTTAAATTAGATATCATCACTAATACACAGGTGATAATATTCCAGTTAATTGTTAAATTAGATATCATCACTATACACAGGTGATAATATTCCAGTTAATTGTTAAATTAGATATCATCACTAATACACAGGGGATAATATTCCAGTTAATTGTTAAATTAGATATCATCACTAATACACAGGTGATAATATTCCAGTTAATTGTTAAATTAGATATCATCACTAATACACAGGTGATAATATTCCAGTTAATTGTTAAATTAGATATCATCACTAATACACAGGTGATAATATTCCAGTTAATTGTTAAATTAGATATCATCACTAATACACAGGTGATAATATTCCAGTTAATTGTTAAATTAGATATCATCACTAATACACAGGTGATAATATTCCAGTTAATTGTTAAATTAGATATCATCACTAATACACAGGTGATAATATTCCAGTTAATTGTTAAATTAGATATCATCACTAATACACAGGTGATAATATTCCAGTTAATTGTTAAATTAGATATCATCACTAATACACAGGTGATAATATTCCAGTTAATTGTTAAATTAGATGTCATCACTAATACACAGGTGATAATATTCCAGTTAATTGTTAAATTAGATGTCATCACTAATACACAGGTGATAATATTCCAGTTAATTGTTAAATTAGATATCATCACTAATACACAGGTGATAATATTCCAGTTAATTGTTAAATTAGATATCATCACTAATACACAGGTGATAATATTCCAGTTAATTGTTAAATTAGATATCATCACTAATACACAGGTGATAATATTCCAGTTAATTGTTAAATTAGATATCATCACTAATACACAGGTGATAATATTCCAGTTAATTGTTAAATTAGATATCATCACTAATACACAGGTGATAATATTCCAGTTAATTGTTAAATTAGATATCATCACTAATACACAGGTGATAATATTCCAGTTAATTGTTAAATTAGATATCATCACTAATACACAGGTGATAATATTCCAGTTAATTGTTAAATTAGATATCATCACTAATACACAGGTGATAATATTCCAGTTAATTGTTAAATTAGATATCATCACTAATACACAGGTGATAATATTCCAGTTAATTGTTAAATTAGATATCATCACTAATACACAGGTGATAATATTCCAGTTAATTGTTAAATTAGATATCATCACTAATACACAGGTGATAATATTCCAGTTAATTGTTAAATTAGATATCATCACTAATACACAGGTGATAATATTCCAGTTAATTGTTAAATTAGATATCATCACTAATACACAGGTGATAATATTCCAGTTAATTGTTAAATTAGATGTCATCACTAATACACAGGTGATAATATTCCAGTTAATTGTTAAATTAGATATCATCACTAATACACAGGTGATAATATTCCAGTTAATTGTTAAATTAGATATCATCACTAATACACAGGTGATAATATTCCAGTTAATTGTTAAATTAGATATCATCACTAATACACAGGGGATAATATTCCAGTTAATTGTTAAATTAGATGTCATCACTAATACACAGGTGATAATATTCCAGTTAATTGTTAAATTAGATATCATCACTAATACACAGGTGATAATATTCCAGTTAATTGTTAAATTAGATATCATCACTAATACACAGGTGATAATATTCCAGTTAATTGTTAAATTAGATATCATCACTAATACACAGGTGATAATATTCCAGTTAATTGTTAAATTAGATATCATCACTAATACACAGGTGATAATATTCCAGTTAATTGTTAAATTAGATATCATCACTAATACACAGGTGATAATATTCCAGTTAATTGTTAAATTAGATATCATCACTAATACACAGGTGATAATATTCCAGTTAATTGTTAAATTAGATATCATCACTAATACACAGGTGATAATATTCCAGTTAATTGTTAAATTAGATATCATCACTAATACACAGGTGATAATATTCCAGTTAATTGTTAAATTAGATATCATCACTAATACACAGGTGATAATATTCCAGTTAATTGTTAAATTAGATATCATCACTAATACACAGGTGATAATATTCCAGTTAATTGTTAAATTAGATATCATCACTAATACACAGGTGATAATATTCAGTTAATTGTTAAATTAGATTTCATCACTAATACACAGGTGATAATATTCCAGTTAATTGTTAAATTAGATATCATCACTAATACACAGGTGATAATATTCCAGTTAATTGTTAAATTAGATGTCATCACTAATACACAGGTGATAATATTCCAGTTAATTGTTAAATTAGATTTCATCACTAATACACAGGTGATAATATTCCAGTTAATTGTTAAATTAGATATCATCACTAATACACAGGTGATAATATTCCAGTTAATTGTTAAATTAGATATCATCACTAATACACAGGTGATAATATTCCAGTTAATTGTTAAATTAGATATCATCACTAATACACAGGTGATAATATTCCAGTTAATTGTTAAATTAGATATCATCACTAATACACAGGTGATAATATTCCAGTTAATTGTTAAATTAGATATCATCACTAATACACAGGTGATAATATTCCAGTTAATTGTTAAATTAGATGTCATCACTAATACACAGGTGATAATATTCCAGTTAATTGTTAAATTAGATATCATCACTAATACACAGGTGATAATATTCCAGTTAATTGTTAAATTAGATATCATCACTAATACACAGGTGATAATATTCCAGTTAATTGTTAAATTAGATATCATCACTAATACACAGGTGATAATATTCCAGTTAATTGTTAAATTAGATATCATCACTAATACACAGGTGATAATATTCCAGTTAATTGTTAAATTAGATATCATCACTAATACACAGGTGATAATATTCCAGTTAATTGTTAAATTAGATATCATCACTAATACACAGGTGATAATATTCCAGTTAATTGTTAAATTAGATATCATCACTAATACACAGGTGATAATATTCCAGTTAATTGTTAAATTAGATGTCATCACTAATACACAGGTGATAATATTCCAGTTAATTGTTAAATTAGATGTCATCACTAATACACAGGTGATAATATTCCAGTTAATTGTTAAATTAGATGTCATCACTAATACACAGGTGATAATATTCCAGTTAATTGTTAAATTAGATGTCATCACTAATACACAGGTGATAATATTCCAGTTAATTGTTAAATTAGATATCATCACTAATACACAGGTGATAATATTCCAGTTAATTGTTAAATTAGATATCATCACTAATACACAGGTGATAATATTCCAGTTAATTGTTAAATTAGATATCATCACTAATACACAGGTGATAATATTCCAGTTAATTGTTAAATTAGATATCATCACTAATACACAGGTGATAATATTCCAGTTAATTGTTAAATTAGATATCATCACTAATACACAGGTGATAATATTCCAGTTAATTGTTAAATTAGATATCATCACTAATACACAGGTGATAATATTCCAGTTAATTGTTAAATTAGATATCATCACTAATACACAGGGGATAATATTCCAGTAATTGTTAAATTAGATGTCATCACTAATACACAGGTGATAATATTCCAGTTAATTGTTAAATTAGATGTCATCACTAATACACAGGTGATAATATTCCAGTTAATTGTTAAATTAGATATCATCACTACACAGGTGATAATATTCCAGTTAATTGTTAAATTAGATATCATCACTAATACACAGGTGATAATATTCCAGTTAATTGTTAAATTAGATGTCATCACTAATACACAGGTGATAATATTCCAGTTAATTGTTAAATTAGATATCATCACTAATACACAGGGATAATATTCCAGTTAATTGTTAAATTAGATATCATCACTAATACACAGGTGATAATATTCCAGTTAATTGTTAAATTAGATATCATCACTAATACACAGGTGATAATATTCCAGTTAATTGTTAAATTAGATATCATCACTAATACACAGGTGATAATATTCCAGTTAATTGTTAAATTAGATATCATCACTAATACACAGGGGATAATATTCCAGTTAATTGTTAAATTAGATATCATCACTAATACACAGGTGATAATATTCCAGTTAATTGTTAAATTAGATATCATCACTAATACACAGGTGATAATATTCCAGTTAATTGTTAAATTAGATATCATCACTAATACACAGGTGATAATATTCCAGTTAATTGTTAAATTAGATATCATCACTAATACACAGGTGATAATATTCCAGTTAATTGTTAAATTAGATATCATCACTAATACACAGGTGATAATATTCCAGTTAATTGTTAAATTAGATATCATCACTAATACACAGGTGATAATATTCCAGTTAATTGTTAAATTAGATATCATCACTAATACACAGGTGATAATATTCCAGTTAATTGTTAAATTAGATATCATCACTAATACACAGGTGATAATATTCCAGTTAATTGTTAAATTAGATATCATCACTAATACACAGGTGATAATATTCCAGTTAATTGTTAAATTAGATATCATCACTAATACACAGGTGATAATATTCCAGTTAATTGTTAAATTAGATATCATCACTAATACACAGGTGATAATATTCCAGTTAATTGTTAAATTAGATATCATCACTAATACACAGGTGATAATATTCCAGTTAATTGTTAAATTAGATATCATCACTAATACACAGGTGATAATATTCCAGTTAATTGTTAAATTAGATATCATCACTAATACACAGGTGATAATATTCCAGTTAATTGTTAAATTAGATATCATCACTAATACACAGGTGATAATATTCCAGTTAATTGTTAAATTAGATATCATCACTAATACACAGTGATAATATTCCAGTTAATTGTTAAATTAGATATCATCACTAATACACAGGTGATAATATTCCAGTTAATTGTTAAATTAGATATCATCACTAATACACAGGTGATAATATTCCAGTTAATTGTTAAATTAGATATCATCACTAATACACAGGTGATAATATTCCAGTTAATTGTTAAATTAGATATCATCACTAATACACAGGTGATAATATTCCAGTTAATTGTTAAATTAGATATCATCACTAATACACAGGTGATAATATTCCAGTTAATTGTTAAATTAGATATCATCACTAATACACAGGTGATAATATTCCAGTTAATTGTTAAATTAGATATCATCACTAATACACAGGTGATAATATTCCAGTTAATTGTTAAATTAGATATCATCACTAATACACAGGTGATAATATTCCAGTTAATTGTTAAATTAGATATCATCACTAATACACAGGTGATAATATTCCAGTTAATTGTTAAATAGATATCATCACTAATACACAGGTGATAATATTCCAGTTAATTGTTAAATTAGATATCATCACTAATACACAGGGGATAATATTCCAGTTAATTGTTAAATTAGATGTCATCACTAATACACAGGTGATAATATTCCAGTTAATTGTTAAATTAGATATCATCACTAATACACAGGTGATAATATTCCAGTTAATTGTTAAATTAGATATCATCACTAATACACAGGGATAATATTCCAGTTAATTGTTAAATTAGATATCATCACTAATACACAGGTGATAATATTCCAGTTAATTGTTAAATTAGATATCATCACTAATACACAGGTGATAATATTCCAGTTAATTGTTAAATTAGATATCATCACTAATACACAGGTGATAATATTCCAGTTAATTGTTAAATTAGATATCATCACTAATACACAGGTGATAATATTCCAGTTAATTGTTAAATTAGATATCATCACTAATACACAGGTGATAATATTCCAGTTAATTGTTAAATTAGATATCATCACTAATACACAGGTGATAATATTCCAGTTAATTGTTAAATTAGATATCATCACTAATACACAGGTGATAATATTCCAGTTAATTGTTAAATTAGATATCATCACTAATACACAGGTGATAATATTCCAGTTAATTGTTAAATTAGATATCATCACTGATACACAGGGGATAATATTCCAGTTAATTGTTAAATTAGATATCATCACTAATACACAGGTGATAATATTCCAGTTAATTGTTAAATTAGATATCATCACTAATACACAGGTGATAATATTCCAGTTAATTGTTAAATTAGATATCATCACTAATACACAGGTGATAATATTCCAGTTAATTGTTAAATTAGATATCATCACTAATACACAGGTGATAATATTCCAGTTAATTGTTAAATTAGATATCATCACTAATACACAGGTGATAATATTCCAGTTAATTGTTAAATTAGATATCATCACTAATACACAGGTGATAATATTCCAGTTAATTGTTAAATTAGATATCATCACTAATACACAGGTGATAATATTCCAGTTAATTGTTAAATTAGATATCATCACTAATACACAGGTGATAATATTCCAGTTAATTGTTAAATTAGATATCATCACTAATACACAGGTGATAATATTCCAGTTAATTGTTAAATTAGATATCATCACTAATACACAGGTGATAATATTCCAGTTAATTGTTAAATTAGATGTCATCACTAATACACAGGGGATAATATTCCAGTTAATTGTTAAATTAGATATCATCACTAATACACAGGTGATAATATTCCAGTTAATTGTTAAATTAGATATCATCACTAATACACAGGTGATAATATTCCAGTTAATTGTTAAATTAGATATCATCACTAATACACAGGTGATAATATTCCAGTTAATTGTTAAATTAGATATCATCACTAATACACAGGTGATAATATTCCAGTTAATTGTTAAATTAGATATCATCACTAATACACAGGTGATAATATTCCAGTTAATTGTTAAATTAGATATCATCACTAATACACAGGTGATAATATTCCAGTTAATTGTTAAATTAGATATCATCACTAATACACAGGTGATAATATTCCAGTTAATTGTTAAATTAGATGTCATCACTAATACACAGGTGATAATATTCCAGTTAATTGTTAAATTAGATATCATCACTAATACACAGGTGATAATATTCCAGTTAATTGTTAAATTAGATATCATCACTAATACACAGGTGATAATATTCCAGTTAATTGTTAAATTAGATATCATCACTAATACACAGGTGATAATATTCCAGTTAATTGTTAAATTAGATATCATCACTAATACACAGGGGATAATATTCCAGTTAATTGTTAAATTAGATATCATCACTAATACACAGGTGATAATATTCCAGTTAATTGTTAAATTAGATATCATCACTAATACACAGGTGATAATATTCCAGTTAATTGTTAAATTAGATATCATCACTAATACACAGGTGATAATATTCCAGTTAATTGTTAAATTAGATATCATCACTAATACACAGGTGATAATATTCCAGTTAATTGTTAAATTAGATATCATCACTAATACACAGGTGATAATATTCCAGTTAATTGTTAAATTAGATATCATCACTAATACACAGGTGATAATATTCCAGTTAATTGTTAAATTAGATATCATCACTAATACACAGGTGATAATATTCCAGTTAATTGTTAAATTAGATATCATCACTAATACACAGGTGATAATATTCCAGTTAATTGTTAAATTAGATATCATCACTAATACACAGGTGATAATATTCCAGTTAATTGTTAAATTAGATATCATCACTAATACACAGGTGATAATATTCCAGTTAATTGTTAAATTAGATATCATCACTAATACACAGGTGATAATATTCCAGTTAATTGTTAAATTAGATATCATCACTAATACACAGGTGATAATATTCCAGTTAATTGTTAAATTAGATATCATCACTAATACACAGGTGATAATATTCCAGTTAATTGTTAAATTAGATATCATCACTAATACACAGGTGATAATATTCCAGTTAATTGTTAAATTAGATATCATCACTAATACACAGGTGATAATATTCCAGTTAATTGTTAAATTAGATATCATCACTAATACACAGGTGATAATATTCCAGTTAATTGTTAAATTAGATATCATCACTAATACACAGGTGATAATATTCCAGTTAATTGTTAAATTAGATATCATCACTAATACACAGGTGATAATATTCCAGTTAATTGTTAAATTAGATATCATCACTAATACACAGGTGATAATATTCCAGTTAATTGTTAAATTAGATATCATCACTAATACACAGGTGATAATATTCCAGTTAATTGTTAAATTAGATATCATCACTAATACACAGGTGATAATATTCCAGTTAATTGTTAAATTAGATATCATCACTAATACACAGGTGATAATATTCCAGTTAATTGTTAAATTAGATGTCATCACTAATACACAGGTGATAATATTCCAGTTAATTGTTAAATTAGATATCATCACTAATACACAGGTGATAATATTCCAGTTAATTGTTAAATTAGATATCATCACTAATACACAGGTGATAATATTCCAGTTAATTGTTAAATTAGATATCATCACTAATACACAGGTGATAATATTCCAGTTAATTGTTAAATTAGATATCATCACTAATACACAGGTGATAATATTCCAGTTAATTGTTAAATTAGATATCATCACTAATACACAGGTGATAATATTCCAGTTAATTGTTAAATTAGATATCATCACTAATACACAGGTGATAATATTCCAGTTAATTGTTAAATTAGATATCATCACTAATACACAGGTGATAATATTCCAGTTAATTGTTAAATTAGATATCATCACTAATACACAGGTGATAATATTCCAGTTAATTGTTAAATTAGATATCATCACTAATACACAGGTGATAATATTCCAGTTAATTGTTAAATTAGATATCATCACTAATACACAGGTGATAATATTCCAGTTAATTGTTAAATTAGATATCATCACTAATACACAGGTGATAATATTCCAGTTAATTGTTAAATTAGATATCATCACTAATACACAGGTGATAATATTCCAGTTAATTGTTAAATTAGATATCATCACTAATACACAGGTGATAATATTCCAGTTAATTGTTAAATTAGATATCATCACTAATACACAGGTGATAATATTCCAGTTAATTGTTAAATTAGATATCATCACTAATACACAGGTGATAATATTCCAGTTAATTGTTAAATTAGATATCATCACTAATACACAGGTGATAATATTCCAGTTAATTGTTAAATTAGATATCATCACTAATACACAGGTGATAATATTCCAGTTAATTGTTAAATTAGATATCATCACTAATACACAGGTGATAATATTCCAGTTAATTGTTAAATTAGATGTCATCACTAATACACAGGTGATAATATTCCAGTTAATTGTTAAATTAGATATCATCACTAATACACAGGTGATAATATTCCAGTTAATTGTTAAATTAGATATCATCACTAATACACAGGTGATAATATTCCAGTTAATTGTTAAATTAGATATCATCACTAATACACAGGTGATAATATTCCAGTTAATTGTTAAATTAGATATCATCACTAATACACAGGTGATAATATTCCAGTTAATTGTTAAATTAGATATCATCACTAATACACAGGTGATAATATTCCAGTTAATTGTTAAATTAGATATCATCACTAATACACAGGTGATAATATTCCAGTTAATTGTTAAATTAGATATCATCACTAATACACAGGTGATAATATTCCAGTTAATTGTTAAATTAGATATCATCACTAATACACAGGTGATAATATTCCAGTTAATTGTTAAATTAGATGTCATCACTAATACACAGGTGATAATATTCCAGTTAATTGTTAAATTAGATATCATCACTAATACACAGGTGATAATATTCCAGTTAATTGTTAAATTAGATATCATCACTAATACACAGGTGATAATATTCCAGTTAATTGTTAAATTAGATATCATCACTAATACACAGGTGATAATATTCCAGTTAATTGTTAAATTAGATATCATCACTAATACACAGGTGATAATATTCCAGTTAATTGTTAAATTAGATATCATCACTAATACACAGGTGATAATATTCCAGTTAATTGTTAAATTAGATATCATCACTAATACACAGGTGATAATATTCCAGTTAATTGTTAAATTAGATATCATCACTAATACACAGGTGATAATATTCCAGTTAATTGTTAAATTAGATATCATCACTAATACACAGGTGATAATATTCCAGTTAATTGTTAAATTAGATTTCATCACTAATACACAGGGGATACATTCCAGTTAATTGTTAAATTAGATGTCATCACTAATACACAGGTGATAATATTCCAGTTAATTGTTAAATTAGATATCATCACTAATACACAGGTGATAATATTCCAGTTAATTGTTAAATTAGATATCATCACTAATACACAGGTGATAATATTCCAGTTAATTGTTAAACATCACTAATACACAGGTGATAATATTCCAGTTAATTGTTAAATTAGATATCATCACTAATACACAGGTGATAATATTCCAGTTAATTGTTAAATTAGATATCATCACTAATACACAGGTGATAATATTCCAGTTAATTGTTAAATTAGATATCATCACTAATACACAGGTGATAATATTCCAGTTAATTGTTAAATTAGATATCATCACTAATACACAGGTGATAATATTCCAGTTAATTGTTAAATTAGATATCATCACTAATACACAGGTGATAATATTCCAGTTAATTGTTAAATTAGATATCATCACTAATACACAGGTGATAATATTCCAGTTAATTGTTAAATTAGATATCATCACTAATACACAGGTGATAATATTCCAGTTAATTGTTAAATTAGATATCATCACTAATACACAGGTGATAATATTCCAGTTAATTGTTAAATTAGATATCATCACTAATACACAGGTGATAATATTCCAGTTAATTGTTAAATTAGATATCATCACTAATACACAGGTGATAATATTCCAGTTAATTGTTAAATTAGATATCATCACTAATACACAGGTGATAATATTCCAGTTAATTGTTAAATTAGATATCATCACTAATACACAGGTGATAATATTCCAGTTAATTGTTAAATTAGATGTTATCACTAATACACAGGGGATTACATTCCAGTTTATTGTTAAATTAGATGTTATCACTAATACACAGGGGATTACATTCCAGTTTATTGTTAAATTAGATATCATCACTAATACAAAGGTGATAATATTCCAGTTAATTGTTAAATTAGATATCATCACTAATACACAGGTGATAATATTCCAGTTAATTGTTAAATTAGATATCATCACTAATACACAGGGGATAATATTCCAGTTAATTGTTAAATTAGATGTCATCACTAATACACAGGTGATAATATTCCAGTTAATTGTTAAATTAGATATCATCACTAATACACAGGGGATAATATTCCAGTTAATTGTTAAATTAGATATCATCACTAATACACAGGTGATAATATTCCAGTTAATTGTTAAATTAGATATCATCACTAATACACAGGTGATAATATTCCAGTTAATTGTTAAATTAGATATCATCACTAATACACAGGTGATAATATTCCAGTTAATTGTTAAATTAGATATCATCACTAATACACAGGTGATAATATTCCAGTTAATTGTTAAATTAGATATCATCACTAATACACAGGTGATAATATTCCAGTTAATTGTTAAATTAGATATCATCACTAATACACAGGTGATAATATTCCAGTTAATTGTTAAATTAGATATCATCACTAATACACAGGGGATAATATTCCAGTTAATTGTTAAATTAGATGTTATCACTAATACACAGGGGATTACATTCCAGTTTATTGTTAAATTAGATGTTATCACTAATACACAGGGGATTACATTCCAGTTTATTGTTAAATTAGATATCATCACTAATACAAAGGTGATAATATTCCAGTTAATTGTTAAATTAGATATCATCACTAATACACAGGTGATAATATTCCAGTTAATTGTTAAATTAGATATCATCACTAATACACAGGGGATAATATTCCAGTTAATTGTTAAATTAGATGTTATCACTAATACACAGGGGATTACATTCCAGTTTATTGTTAAATTAGATGTTATCACTAATACACAGGGGATTACATTCCAGTTTATTGTTAAATTAGATATCATCACTAATACACAGGTGATAATATTCCAGTTAATTGTTAAATTAGATATCATCACTAATACACAGGGGATAATATTCCAGTTAATTGTTAAATTAGATATCATCACTAATACACAGGGGATAATATTCCAGTTAATTGTTAAATTAGATATCATCACTGATACACAGGTGATAATATTCCAGTTAATTGTTAAATTAGATATCATCACTAATACACAGGTGATAATATTCCAGTTAATTGTTAAATTAGATATCATCACTGATACACAGGTGATAATATTCCAGTTAATTGTTAAATTAGATATCATCACTGATACACAGGTGATAATATTCCAGTTAATTGTTAAATTAGATATCATCACTAATACACAGGTGATAATATTCCAGTTAATTGTTAAATTAGATATCATCACTAATACACAGGTGATAATATTCCAGTTAATTGTTAAATTAGATATCATCACTAATACACAGGGGATAATATTCCAGTTAATTGTTAAATTAGATGTTATCACTAATACACAGGGGATTACATTCCAGTTTATTGTTAAATTAGATGTTATCACTAATACACAGGGGATTACATTCCAGTTTATTGTTAAATTAGATATCATCACTAATACAAAGGTGATAATATTCCAGTTAATTGTTAAATTAGATATCATCACTAATACACAGGTGATAATATTCCAGTTAATTGTTAAATTAGATATCATCACTAATACACAGGGGATAATATTCCAGTTAATTGTTAAATTAGATGTTATCACTAATACACAGGGGATTACATTCCAGTTTATTGTTAAATTAGATGTTATCACTAATACACAGGGGATTACATTCCAGTTTATTGTTAAATTAGATATCATCACTAATACACAGGTGATAATATTCCAGTTAATTGTTAAATTAGATATCATCACTAATACACAGGGGATAATATTCCAGTTAATTGTTAAATTAGATATCATCACTAATACACAGGGGATAATATTCCAGTTAATTGTTAAATTAGATATCATCACTGATACACAGGTGATAATATTCCAGTTAATTGTTAAATTAGATATCATCACTAATACACAGGTGATAATATTCCAGTTAATTGTTAAATTAGATATCATCACTAATACACAGGTGATAATATTCCAGTTAATTGTTAAATTAGATATCATCACTAATACACAGGTGATAATATTCCAGTTAATTGTTAAATTAGATATCATCACTAATACACAGGTGATAATATTCCAGTTAATTGTTAAATTAGATGTCATCACTAATACACAGGTGATAATATTCCAGTTAATTGTTAAATTAGATGTCATCACTAATACACAGGTGATAATATTCCAGTTAATTGTTAAATTAGATATCATCACTAATACACAGGTGATAATATTCCAGTTAATTGTTAAATTAGATATCATCACTAATACACAGGTGATAATATTCCAGTTAATTGTTAAATTAGATGTCATCACTAATACACAGGTGATAATATTCCAGTTAATTGTTAAATTAGATATCATCACTAATACACAGGTGATAATATTCCAGTTAATTGTTAAATTAGATATCATCACTAATACACAGGTGATAATATTCCAGTTAATTGTTAAATTAGATATCATCACTAATACACAGGTGATAATATTCCAGTTAATTGTTAAATTAGATATCATCACTAATACACAGGGGATAATATTCCAGTTAATTGTTAAATTAGATATCATCACTAATACACAGGTGATAATATTCCAGTTAATTGTTAAATTAGATATCATCACTAATACACAGGTGATAATATTCCAGTTAATTGTTAAATTAGATATCATCACTAATACACAGGTGATAATATTCCAGTCAATTGTTAAATTAGATATCATCACTAATACACAGGTGATAATATTCCAGTTAATTGTTAAATTAGATATCATCACTAATACACAGGTGATAATATTCCAGTTAATTGTTAAATTAGATATCATCACTAATACACAGGTGATAATATTCCAGTTAATTGTTAAATTAGATGTCATCACTAATACACAGGTGATAATATTCCAGTTAATTGTTAAATTAGATATCATCACTAATACACAGGTGATAATATTCCAGTTAATTGTTAAATTAGATATCATCACTGATACACAGGTGATAATATTCCAGTTAATTGTTAAATTAGATATCATCACTAATACACAGGTGATAATATTCCAGTTAATTGTTAAATTAGATATCATCACTAATACACAGGTGATAATATTCCAGTTAATTGTTAAATTAGATATCATCACTAATACACAGGTGATAATATTCCAGTTAATTGTTAAATTAGATATCATCACTAATACACAGGTGATAATATTCCAGTTAATTGTTAAATTAGATGTCATCACTAATACACAGGTGATAATATTCCAGTTAATTGTTAAATTAGATGTCATCACTAATACACAGGTGATAATATTCCAGTTAATTGTTAAATTAGATATCATCACTAATACACAGGTGATAATATTCCAGTTAATTGTTAAATTAGATATCATCACTAATACACAGGTGATAATATTCCAGTTAATTGTTAAATTAGATGTCATCACTAATACACAGGTGATAATATTCCAGTTAATTGTTAAATTAGATATCATCACTAATACACAGGTGATAATATTCCAGTTAATTGTTAAATTAGATATCATCACTAATACACAGGTGATAATATTCCAGTTAATTGTTAAATTAGATATCATCACTAATACACAGGTGATAATATTCCAGTTAATTGTTAAATTAGATATCATCACTAATACACAGGTGATAATATTCCAGTTAATTGTTAAATTAGATATCATCACTAATACACAGGGGATAATATTCCAGTTAATTGTTAAATTAGATAACATCACTAATACACAGGTGATAATATTCCTGTTAATTGTTAAATTAGATATCATCACTAATACACAGGTGATAATATTCCAGTTAATTGTTAAATTAGATATCATCACTAATACACAGGTGATAATATTCCAGTTAATTGTTAAATTAGATATCATCACTAATACACAGGGGATAATATTCCAGTTAATTGTTAAATTAGATAACATCACTAATACACAGGTGATAATATTCCAGTTAATTGTTAAATTAGATATCATCACTAATACACAGGTGATAATATTCCAGTTAATTGTTAAATTAGATATCATCACTAATACACAGGTGATAATATTCCAGTTAATTGTTAAATTAGATATCATCACTAATACACAGGTGATAATATTCCAGTTAATTGTTAAATTAGATATCATCACTAATACACAGGGGATAATATTCCAGTTAATTGTTAAATTAGATAACATCACTAATACACAGGTGATAATATTCCTGTTAATTGTTAAATTAGATATCATCACTAATACACAGGTGATAATATTCCAGTTAATTGTTAAATTAGATATCATCACTAATACACAGGTGATAATATTCCAGTTAATTGTTAAATTAGATATCATCACTAATACACAGGGGATAATATTCCAGTTAATTGTTAAATTAGATAACATCACTAATACACAGGTGATAATATTCCAGTTAATTGTTAAATTAGATATCATCACTAATACACAGGTGATAATATTCCAGTTAATTGTTAAATTAGATATCATCACTAATACACAGGTGATAATATTCCAGTTAATTGTTAAATTAGATATCATCACTAATACACAGGTGATAATATTCCAGTTAATTGTTAAATTAGATATCATCACTAATACACAGGTGATAATATTCCAGTTAATTGTTAAATTAGATATCATCACTAATACACAGGGGATAATATTCCAGTTAATTGTTAAATTAGATAACATCACTAATACACAGGTGATAATATTCCTGTTAATTGTTAAATTAGATATCATCACTAATACACAGGTGATAATATTCCAGTTAATTGTTAAATTAGATATCATCACTAATACACAGGTGATAATATTCCAGTTAATTGTTAAATTAGATATCATCACTAATACACAGGTGATAATATTCCAGTTAATTGTTAAATTAGATATCATCACTAATACACAGGTGATAATATTCCTGTTAATTGTTAAATTAGATATCATCACTAATACACAGGTGATAATATTCCAGTTAATTGTTAAATTAGATATCATCACTAATACACAGGTGATAATATTCCTGTTAATTGTTAAATTAGATATCATCACTAATACACAGGTGATAATATTCCAGTTAATTGTTAAATTAGATATCATCACTAATACACAGGTGATAATATTCCAGTTAATTGTTAAATTAGATATCATCACTAATACACAGGGGATAATATTCCAGTTAATTGTTAAATTAGATAACATCACTAATACACAGGTGATAATATTCCTGTTAATTGTTAAATTAGATATCATCACTAATACACAGGTGATAATATTCCAGTTAATTGTTAAATTAGATATCATCACTAATACACAGGTGATAATATTCCAGTTAATTGTTAAATTAGATAACATCACTAATACACAGGTGATAATATTCCAGTTAATTGTTAAATTAGATATCATCACTAATACACAGGTGATAATATTCCAGTTAATTGTTAAATTAGATATCATCACTAATACACAGGTGATAATATTCCAGTTAATTGTTAAATTAGATATCATCACTAATACACAGGGGATAATATTCCAGTTAATTGTTAAATTAGATGTTATCACTAATACACAGGTGATAATATTCCAGTTAATTGTTAAATTAGATAACATCACTAATACACAGGTGATAATATTCCAGTTAATTGTTAAATTAGATATCATCACTAATACACAGGTGATAATATTCCAGTTAATTGTTAAATTAGATGTCATCACTAATACACAGGTGATAATATTCCAGTTAATTGTTAAATTAGATATCATCACTAATACACAGGGGATTACATTCCAGTTTATTGTTAAATTAGATATCATCACTAATACACAGGTGATAATATTCCAGTTAATTGTTAAATTAGATGTCATCACTAATACACAGGTGATAATATTCCAGTTAATTGTTAAATTAGATATCATCACTAATACACAGGTGATAATATTCCAGTTAATTGTTAAATTAGATGTCATCACTAATACACAGGTGATAATATTCCAGTTAATTGTTAAATTAGATATCATCACTAATACACAGGTGATAATATTCCAGTTAATTGTTAAATTAGATATCATCACTAATACACAGGTGATAATATTCCAGTTAATTGTTAAATTAGATGTCATCACTAATACACAGGTGATAATATTCCAGTTAATTGTTAAATTAGATATCATCACTAATACACAGGTGATAATATTCCAGTTAATTGTTAAATTAGATATCATCACTAATACACAGGTGATAATATTCCAGTTAATTGTTAAATTAGATATCATCACTAATACACAGGTGATAATATTCCAGTTAATTGTTAAATTAGATATCATCACTAATACACAGGTGATAATATTCCAGTTAATTGTTAAATTAGATGTCATCACTAATACACAGGTGATAATATTCCAGTTAATTGTTAAATTAGATATCATCACAAATACACAGGTGATAATATTCCAGTTAATTGTTAAATTAGATATCATCACTAATACACAGGTGATAATATTCCAGTTAATTGTTAAATTAGATATCATCACTAATACACAGGGGATTACATTCCAGTTTATTGTTAAATTAGATATCATCACTAATACAAAGGTGATAATATTCCAGTTAATTGTTAAATTAGATATCATCACTAATACACAGGTGATAATATTCCAGTTAATTGTTAAATTAGATATCATCACTAATACACAGGGGATAATATTCCAGTTAATTGTTAAATTAGATATCATCACTAATACACAGGGGATTACATTCCAGTTTATTGTTAAATTAGATATCATCACTAATACACAGGTGATAATATTCCAGTTAATTGTTAAATTAGATATCATCACTAATACACAGGTGATAATATTCCAGTTAATTGTTAAATTAGATATCATCACTAATACACAGGGGATTACATTCCAGTTTATTGTTAAATTAGATATCATCACTAATACACAGGTGATAATATTCCAGTTAATTGTTAAATTAGATATCATCACTAATACAAAGGTGATAATATTCCAGTTAATTGTTAAATTAGATATCATCACTAATACACAGGTGATAATATTCCAGTTAATTGTTAAATTAGATATCATCACTAATACACAGGGGATAATATTCCAGTTAATTGTTAAATTAGATATCATCACTAATACACAGGTGATAATATTCCAGTTAATTGTTAAATTAGATATCATCACTAATACAAAGGTGATAATATTCCAGTTAATTGTTAAATTAGATATCATCACTAATACACAGGTGATAATATTCCAGTTAATTGTTAAATTAGATATCATCACTAATACACAGGGGATAATATTCCAGTTAATTGTTAAATTAGATGTTATCACTAATACACAGGGGATTACATTCCAGTTTATTGTTAAATTAGATGTTATCACTAATACACAGGGGATTACATTCCAGTTTATTGTTAAATTAGATATCATCACTAATACACAGGTGATAATATTCCAGTTAATTGTTAAATTAGATATCATCACTAATACACAGGGGATAATATTCCAGTTAATTGTTAAATTAGATATCATCACTAATACACAGGGGATAATATTCCAGTTAATTGTTAAATTAGATATCATCACTAATACACAGGGGATAATATTCCAGTTAATTGTTAAATTAGATATCATCACTAATACACAGGTGATAATATTCCAGTTAATTGTTAAATTAGATGTCATCACTAATACACAGGTGATAATATTCCAGTTAATTGTTAAATTAGATATCATCACTAATACACAGGTGATAATATTCCAGTTAATTGTTAAATTAGATATCATCACTAATACACAGGTGATAATATTCCAGTTAATTGTTAAATTAGATATCATCACTAATACACAGGTGATAATATTCCAGTTAATTGTTAAATTAGATATCATCACTAATACACAGGTGATAATATTCCAGTTAATTGTTAAATTAGATGTCATCACTAATACACAGGTGATAATATTCCAGTTAATTGTTAAATTAGATGTCATCACTAATACACAGGTGATAATATTCCAGTTAATTGTTAAATTAGATGTCATCACTAATACACAGGTGATAATATTCCAGTTAATTGTTAAATTAGATATCATCACTAATACACAGGTGATAATATTCCAGTTAATTGTTAAATTAGATGTCATCACTAATACACAGGTGATAATATTCCAGTTAATTGTTAAATTAGATATCATCACTAATACACAGGTGATAATATTCCAGTTAATTGTTAAATTAGATATCATCACTAATACACAGGGGATAATATTCCAGTTAATTGTTAAATTAGATATCATCACTAATACACAGGTGATAATATTCCAGTTAATTGTTAAATTAGATATCATCACTAATACACAGGTGATAATATTCCAGTTAATTGTTAAATTAGATATCATCACTAATACACAGGGGATAATATTCCAGTTAATTGTTAAATTAGATGTCATCACTAATACACAGGTGATAATATTCCAGTTAATTGTTAAATTAGATATCATCACTAATACACAGGTGATAATATTCCAGTTAATTGTTAAATTAGATATCATCACTAATACACAGGGGATAATATTCCAGTTAATTGTTAAATTAGATATCATCACTAATACACAGGTGATAATATTCCAGTTAATTGTTAAATTAGATATCATCACTAATACACAGGTGATAATGTTCCAGTTAATTGTTAAATTAGATATCATCACTAATACACAGGTGATAATATTCCAGTTAATTGTTAAATTAGATGTTATCACTAATACACAGGTGATAATGTTCCAGTTAATTGTTAAATTAGATAACATCACTAATACACAGGTGATAACATTCCAGTTAATTGTTAAATTAGATATCATCACTAATACACAGGGGATAATATTCCAGTTAATTGTTAAATTAGATATCATCACTAATACACAGGGGATAATATTCCTGTTAATTGTTAAATTAGATATCATCACTAATACACAGGTGATAATATTCCAGTTAATTGTTAAATTAGATATCATCACTAATACACAGGTGATAATATTCCAGTTAATTGTTAAATTAGATATCATCACTAATACACAGGTGATAATATTCCAGTTAATTGTTAAATTAGATATCATCACTAATACACAGGTGATAATATTCCAGTTAATTGTTAAATTAGATATCATCACTAATACACAGGGGATAATATTCCTGTTAATTGTTAAATTAGATATCATCACTAATACACAGGGGATAATATTCCAGTTAATTGTTAAATTAGATATCATCACTAATACACAGGGGATAATATTCCTGTTAATTGTTAAATTAGATATCATCACTAATACACAGGTGATAATATTCCAGTTAATTGTTAAATTAGATATCATCACTAATACACAGGTGATAATATTCCAGTTAATTGTTAAATTAGATATCATCACTAATACACAGGTGATAATATTCCAGTTAATTGTTAAATTAGATATCATCACTAATACACAGGTGATAATATTCCAGTTAATTGTTAAATTAGATATCATCACTAATACACAGGGGATAATATTCCTGTTAATTGTTAAATTAGATATCATCACTAATACACAGGTGATAACATTCCAGTTAATTGTTAAATTAGATATCATCACTAATACACAGGGGATAATATTCCAGTTAATTGTTAAATTAGATATCATCACTAATACACAGGGGATAATATTCCTGTTAATTGTTAAATTAGATATCATCACTAATACACAGGTGATAATATTCCAGTTAATTGTTAAATTAGATATCATCACTAATACACAGGTGATAATATTCCAGTTAATTGTTAAATTAGATATCATCACTAATACACAGGTGATAATATTCCAGTTAATTGTTAAATTAGATATCATCACTAATACACAGGTGATAATATTCCAGATAATTGTTAAATTAGATATCATCACTAATACACAGGTGATAATATTCCAGTTAATTGTTAAATTAGATATCATCACTAATACACAGGTGATAATATTCCAGTTAATTGTTAAATTAGATGTCATCACTAATACACAGGGGATAATATTCCAGTTAATTGTTAAATTAGATATCATCACTAATACACAGGGGATAATATTCCTGTTAATTGTTAAATTAGATATCATCACTAATACACAGGTGATAATATTCCAGTTAATTGTTAAATTAGATATCATCACTAATACACAGGGGATAATATTCCTGTTAATTGTTAAATTAGATATCATCACTAATACACAGGTGATAATATTCCAGTTAATTGTTAAATTAGATATCATCACTAATACACAGGGGATAATATTCCTGTTAATTGTTAAATTAGATATCATCACTAATACACAGGGGATAATATTCCTGTTAATTGTTAAATTAGATATCATCACTAATACACAGGTGATAATATTCCAGTTAATTGTTAAATTAGATATCATCACTAATACACAGGTGATAATATTCCAGTTAATTGTTAAATTAGATATCATCACTAATACACAGGGGATAATATTCCTGTTAATTGTTAAATTAGATATCATCACTAATACACAGGTGATAATATTCCAGTTAATTGTTAAATTAGATATCATCACTAATACACAGGTGATAATATTCCAGTTAATTGTTAAATTAGATAACATCACTAATACACAGGTGATAACATTCCAGTTAATTGTTAAATTAGATATCATCACTAATACACAGGGGATAATATTCCAGTTAATTGTTAAATTAGATATCATCACTAATACACAGGGATAATATTCCTGTTAATTGTTAAATTAGATATCATCACTAATACACAGGTGATAATATTCCAGTTAATTGTTAAATTAGATATCATCACTAATACACAGGTGATAATATTCCAGTTAATTGTTAAATTAGATATCATCACTAATACACAGGTGATAATATTCCAGTTAATTGTTAAATTAGATATCATCACTAATACACAGGGGATAATATTCCAGTTAATTGTTAAATTAGATGTCATCACTAATACACAGGTGATAATATTCCAGTTAATTGTTAAATTAGATATCATCACTAATACACAGGTGATAATATTCCAGTTAATTGTTAAATTAGATATCATCACTAATACACAGGTGATAATATTCCAGTTAATTGTTAAATTAGATATCATCACTAATACACAGGTGATAATATTCCAGTTAATTGTTAAATTAGATATCATCACTAATACACAGGTGATAATATTCCAGTTAATTGTTAAATTAGATATCATCACTAATACACAGGTGATAATATTCCAGTTAATTGTTAAATTAGATGTCATCACTAATACACAGGTGATAATATTCCAGTTAATTGTTAAATTAGATATCGTCACTAATACACAGGGGATAATATTCCAGTTAATTGTTAAATTAGATATCATCACTAATACACAGGTGATAATATTCCAGTTAATTGTTAAATTAGATATCATCACTAATACACAGGTGATAATATTCCAGTTAATTGTTAAATTAGATATCATCACTAATACACAGGTGATAATATTCCAGTTAATTGTTAAATTAGATATCATCACTAATACACAGGTGATAATATTCCAGTTAATTGTTAAATTAGATATCATCACTAATACACAGGTGATAATATTCCAGTTAATTGTTAAATTAGATATCATCACTAATACACAGGTGATAATATTCCAGTTAATTGTTAAATTAGATATCATCACTAATACACAGGTGATAATATTCCAGTTAATTGTTAAATTAGATATCATCACTAATACACAGGTGATAATATTCCAGTTAATTGTTAAATTAGATATCATCACTAATACACAGGTGATAATATTCCAGTTAATTGTTAAATTAGATATCATCACTAATACACAGGTGATAATATTCCAGTTAATTGTTAAATTAGATATCATCACTAATACACAGGGGATAATATTCCTGTTAATTGTTAAATTAGATATCATCACTAATACACAGGTGATAATATTCCAGTTAATTGTTAAATTAGATATCATCACTAATACACAGGTGATAATATTCCAGTTAATTGTTAAATTAGATATCATCACTAATACACAGGTGATAATATTCCAGTTAATTGTTAAATTAGATATCATCACTAATACACAGGTGATAATATTCCAGTTAATTGTTAAATTAGATATCATCACTGATACACAGGTGATAATATTCCAGTTAATTGTTAAATTAGATATCATCACTAATACACAGGTGATAATATTCCAGTTAATTGTTAAATTAGATATCATCACTAATACACAGGTGATAATATTCCAGTTAATTGTTAAATTAGATATCATCACTAATACACAGGGGATAATATTCCAGTTAATTGTTAAATTAGATATCATCACTAATACACAGGTGATAATATTCCGGTTAATTGTTAAATTAGATATCATCACTAATACACAGGTGATAATATTCCAGTTAATTGTTAAA
Source organism: Heterodontus francisci (assembly GCF_036365525.1). Taxonomy (NCBI): domain Eukaryota; kingdom Metazoa; phylum Chordata; class Chondrichthyes; order Heterodontiformes; family Heterodontidae; genus Heterodontus; species Heterodontus francisci. The sequence goes on along the minus strand of NW_027141265.1, from coordinate 423,568 downwards.
TTAGATGTCATCACTAATACACAGGTGATAATATTCCAGTTAATTGTTAAATTAGATGTCATCACTAATACACAGGTGATAATATTCCAGTTAATTGTTAAATTAGATATCATCACTAATACACAGGTGATAATATTCCAGTTAATTGTTAAATTAGATATCATCACTAATACACAGGTGATAATATTCCAGTTAATTGTTAAATTAGATATCATCACTAATACACAGGTGATAATATTCCAGTTAATTGTTAAATTAGATATCATCACTAATACACAGGTGATAATATTCCAGTTAATTGTTAAATTAGATATCATCACTAATACACAGGTGATAATATTCCAGTTAATTGTTAAATTAGATATCATCACTGATACACAGGTGATAATATTCCAGTTAATTGTTAAATTAGATATCATCACTAATACACAGGTGATAATATTCCAGTTAATTGTTAAATTAGATATCATCACTAATACACAGGTGATAATATTCCAGTTAATTGTTAAATTAGATATCATCACTAATACACAGGGGATAATATTCCAGTTAATTGTTAAATTAGATATCATCACTAATACACAGGTGATAATATTCCAGTTAATTGTTAAATTAGATATCATCACTAATACACAGGTGATAATATTCCAGTTAATTGTTAAATTAGATGTCATCACTAATACACAGGTGATAATATTCCAGTTAATTGTTAAATTAGATGTCATCACTAATACACAGGTGATAATATTCCAGTTAATTGTTAAATTAGATATCATCACTAATACACAGGTGATAATATTCCAGTTAATTGTTAAATTAGATATCATCACTAATACACAGGTGATAATATTCCAGTTAATTGTTAAATTAGATATCATCACTAATACACAGGGGATAATATTCCAGTTAATTGTTAAATTAGATATCATCACTAATACACAGGTGATAATATTCCGGTTAATTGTTAAATTAGATATCATCACTAATACACAGGGGATAATATTCCAGTTAATTGTTAAATTAGATATCATCACTAATACACAGGTGATAATATTCCGGTTAATTGTTAAATTAGATATCATCACTAATACACAGGTGATAATATTCCAGTTAATTGTTAAATTAGATATCATCACTAATACACAGGTGATAATATTCCAGTTAATTGTTAAATTAGATGTCATCACTAATACACAGGTGATAATATTCCAGTTAATTGTTAAATTAGATGTCATCACTAATACACAGGTGATAATATTCCAGTTAATTGTTAAATTAGATGTCATCACTGATACACAGGGGATAATATTCCAGTTAATTGTTAAATTAGATATCATCACTAATACACAGGTGATAATATTCCAGTTAATTGTTAAATTAGATGTCATCACTAATACACAGGTGATAATATTCCAGTTAATTGTTAAATTAGATGTCATCACTAATACACAGGTGATAATATTCCAGTTAATTGTTAAATTAGATGTCATCACTAATACACAGGTGATAATATTCCAGTTAATTGTTAAATTAGATATCATCACTAATACACAGGGGATAATATTCCAGTTAATTGTTAAATTAGATATCATCACTAATACACAGGTGATAATATTCCGGTTAATTGTTAAATTAGATATCATCACTAATACACAGGTGATAATATTCCGGTTAATTGTTAAATTAGATATCATCACTAATACACAGGGGATAATATTCCAGTTAATTGTTAAATTAGATATCATCACTAATACACAGGTGATAATATTCCAGTTAATTGTTAAATTAGATATCATCACTAATACACAGGGGATAATATTCCAGTTAATTGTTAAATTAGATATCATCACTAATACACAGGTGATAATATTCCAGTTAATTGTTAAATTAGATATCATCACTAATACACAGGGGATAATATTCCAGTTAATTGTTAAATTAGATATCATCACTAATACACAGGTGATAATATTCCGGTTAATTGTTAAATTAGATATCATCACTAATACACAGGTGATAATATTCCGGTTAATTGTTAAATTAGATATCATCACTAATACACAGGGGATAATATTCCAGTTAATTGTTAAATTAGATATCATCACTAATACACAGGTGATAATATTCCAGTTAATTGTTAAATTAGATATCATCACTAATACACAGGGGATAATATTCCAGTTAATTGTTAAATTAGATATCATCACTAATACACAGGTGATAATATTCCAGTTAATTGTTAAATTAGATATCATCACTAATACACAGGTGATAATATTCCAGTTAATTGTTAAATTAGATGTCATCACTAATACACAGGTGATAATATTCCAGTTAATTGTTAAATTAGATATCATCACTAATACACAGGTGATAATATTCCGGTTAATTGTTAAATTAGATATCATCACTAATACACAGGTGATAATATTCCGGTTAATTGTTAAATTAGATATCATCACTAATACACAGGGGATAATATTCCAGTTAATTGTTAAATTAGATATCATCACTAATACACAGGTGATAATATTCCAGTTAATTGTTAAATTAGATATCATCACTAATACACAGGGGATAATATTCCAGTTAATTGTTAAATTAGATATCATCACTAATACACAGGTGATAATATTCCAGTTAATTGTTAAATTAGATATCATCACTAATACACAGGGGATAATATTCCAGTTAATTGTTAAATTAGATATCATCACTAATACACAGGTGATAATATTCCGGTTAATTGTTAAATTAGATATCATCACTAATACACAGGTGATAATATTCCGGTTAATTGTTAAATTAGATATCATCACTAATACACAGGGGATAATATTCCAGTTAATTGTTAAATTAGATATCATCACTAATACACAGGTGATAATATTCCAGTTAATTGTTAAATTAGATATCATCACTAATACACAGGGGATAATATTCCAGTTAATTGTTCAATTAGATATCATCACTAATACACAGGTGATAATATTCCAGTTAATTGTTAAATTAGATATCATCACTAATACACAGGTGATAATATTCCAGTTAATTGTTAAATTAGATGTCATCACTAATACACAGGTGATAATATTCCAGTTAATTGTTAAATTAGATGTCATCACTAATACACAGGTGATAATATTCCAGTTAATTGTTAAATTAGATATCATCACTAATACACAGGTGATAATATTCCAGTTAATTGTTAAATTAGATATCATCACTAATACACAGGTGATAATATTCCAGTTAATTGTTAAATTAGATATCATCACTAATACACAGGGGATAATATTCCAGTTAATTGTTAAATTAGATATCATCACTAATACACAGGTGATAATATTCCGGTTAATTGTTAAATTAGATATCATCACTAATACACAGGGGATAATATTCCAGTTAATTGTTAAATTAGATATCATCACTAATACACAGGTGATAATATTCCGGTTAATTGTTAAATTAGATATCATCACTAATACACAGGTGATAATATTCCAGTTAATTGTTAAATTAGATATCATCACTAATACACAGGTGATAATATTCCAGTTAATTGTTAAATTAGATGTCATCACTAATACACAGGTGATAATATTCCAGTTAATTGTTAAATTAGATGTCATCACTAATACACAGGTGATAATATTCCAGTTAATTGTTAAATTAGATGTCATCACTGATACACAGGGGATAATATTCCAGTTAATTGTTAAATTAGATATCATCACTAATACACAGGTGATAATATTCCAGTTAATTGTTAAATTAGATGTCATCACTAATACACAGGTGATAATATTCCAGTTAATTGTTAAATTAGATGTCATCACTAATACACAGGTGATAATATTCCAGTTAATTGTTAAATTAGATGTCATCACTAATACACAGGTGATAATATTCCAGTTAATTGTTAAATTAGATATCATCACTAATACACAGGGGATAATATTCCAGTTAATTGTTAAATTAGATATCATCACTAATACACAGGTGATAATATTCCGGTTAATTGTTAAATTAGATATCATCACTAATACACAGGTGATAATATTCCGGTTAATTGTTAAATTAGATATCATCACTAATACACAGGGGATAATATTCCAGTTAATTGTTAAATTAGATATCATCACTAATACACAGGTGATAATATTCCAGTTAATTGTTAAATTAGATATCATCACTAATACACAGGTGATAATATTCCAGTTAATTGTTAAATTAGATATCATCACTAATACACAGGGGATAATATTCCAGTTAATTGTTAAATTAGATATCATCACTAATACACAGGTGATAATATTCCGGTTAATTGTTAAATTAGATATCATCACTAATACACAGGTGATAATATTCCGGTTAATTGTTAAATTAGATATCATCACTAATACACAGGGGATAATATTCCAGTTAATTGTTAAATTAGATATCATCACTAATACACAGGTGATAATATTCCAGTTAATTGTTAAATTAGATATCATCACTAATACACAGGTGATAATATTCCAGTTAATTGTTAAATTAGATATCATCACTAATACACAGGTGATAATATTCCAGTTAATTGTTAAATTAGATATCATCACTAATACACAGGTGATAATATTCCAGTTAATTGTTAAATTAGATATCATCACTAATACACAGGGGATAATATTCCAGTTAATTGTTAAATTAGATATCATCACTAATACACAGGTGATAATATTCCAGTTAATTGTTAAATTAGATATCATCACTAATACACAGGTGATAATATTCCAGTTAATTGTTAAATTAGATATCATCACTAATACACAGGGGATAATATTCCAGTTAATTGTTAAATTAGATGTCATCACTGATACACAGGTGATAATATTCCAGTTAATTGTTAAATTAGATATCATCACTAATACACAGGTGATAATATTCCAGTTAATTGTTAAATTAGATATCATCACTAATACACAGGTGATAATATTCCAGTTAATTGTTAAATTAGATATCATCACTAATACACAGGTGATAATATTACAGTTAATTGTTAAATTAGATATCATCACTAATACACAGGTGATAATATTCCAGTTAATTGTTAAATTAGATATCATCACTAATACACAGGTGATAATCCAGTTAATTGTTAAATTAGATATCATCACTAATACACAGGTGATAATATTCCAGTTAATTGTTAAATTAGATATCATCACTAATACACAGGTGATAATCCAGTTAATTGTTAAATTAGATATCGTCACTAATACACAGGTGATAATATTCCAGTTAATTGTTAAATTAGATGTCATCACTAATACACAGGTGATAATATTCCTGTTAATTGTTAAATTAGATATCATCACTAATACACAGGGGATAATATTCCAGTTAATTGTTAAATTAGATATCATCACTAATACACAGGTGATAATATTCCTGTTAATTGTTAAATTAGATATCATCACTAATACACAGGTGATAATATTCCAGTTAATTGTTAAATTAGATATCATCACTAATACACAGGTGATAATATTCCAGTTAATTGTTAAATTAGATATCATCACTAATACACAGGTGATAATATTCCAGTTAATTGTTAAATTAGATATCATCACTGATACACAGGTGATAATATTCCAGTTAATTGTTAAATTAGATATCATCACTAATACACAGGTGATAATATTCCAGTTAATTGTTAAATTAGATATCATCACTAATACACAGGTGATAATATTCCAGTTAATTGTTAAATTAGATATCATCACTAATACACAGGTGATAATATTCCAGTTAATTGTTAAATTAGATATCATCACTAATACACAGGTGATAATATTCCAGTTAATTGTTAAATTAGATATCATCACTAATACACAGGTGATAATATTCCAGTTAATTGTTAAATTAGATGTCATCACTAATACACAGGTGATAATATTCCAGTTAATTGTTAAATTAGATATCATCACTAATACACAGGTGATAATATTCCAGTTAATTGTTAAATTAGATATCATCACTGATACACAGGTGATAATATTCCAGTTAATTGTTAAATTAGATATCATCACTAATACACAGGTGATAATATTCCAGTTAATTGTTAAATTAGATATCATCACTGATACACAGGTGATAATATTCCAGTTAATTGTTAAATTAGATATCATCACTAATACACAGGTGATAATATTCCAGTTAATTGTTAAATTAGATATCATCACTGATACACAGGTGATAATATTCCAGTTAATTGTTAAATTAGATATCATCACTAATACACAGGTGATAATATTCCAGTTAATTGTTAAATTAGATATCATCACTAATACACAGGTGATAATATTCCAGTTAATTGTTAAATTAGATATCATCACTAATACACAGGTGATAATATTCCAGTTAATTGTTAAATTAGATGTCATCACTAATACACAGGTGATAATATTCCAGTTAATTGTTAAATTAGATATCATCACTAATACACAGGTGATAATATTCCAGTTAATTGTTAAATTAGATATCATCACTAATACACAGGTGATAATCCAGTTAATTGTTAAATTAGATATCATCACTAATACACAGGTGATAATATTCCTGTTAATTGTTAAATTAGATATCATCACTAATACACAGGGGATAATATTCCAGTTAATTGTTAAATTAGATATCATCACTAATACACAGGTGATAATATTCCTGTTAATTGTTAAATTAGATATCATCACTAATACACAGGTGATAATATTCCAGTTAATTGTTAAATTAGATATCATCACTAATACACAGGTGATAATATTCCAGTTAATTGTTAAATTAGATATCATCACTAATACACAGGTGATAATATTCCAGTTAATTGTTAAATTAGATATCATCACTGATACACAGGTGATAATATTCCAGTTAATTGTTAAATTAGATATCATCACTAATACACAGGTGATAATATTCCAGTTAATTGTTAAATTAGATATCATCACTAATACACAGGTGATAATATTCCAGTTAATTGTTAAATTAGATATCATCACTAATACACAGGTGATAATATTCCAGTTAATTGTTAAATTAGATATCATCACTAATACACAGGTGATAATATTCCAGTTAATTGTTAAATTAGATATCATCACTAATACACAGGGGACAATATTCCAGTTAATTGTTAAATTAGATATCATCACTAATACACAGGTGATAATATTCCAGTTAATTGTTAAATTAGATATCATCACTAATACACAGGTGATAATATTCCAGTTAATTGTTAAATTAGATATCATCACTAATACACAGGTGATAATATTCCAGTTAATTGTTAAATTAGATATCATCACTAATACACAGGTGATAATATTCCAGTTAATTGTTAAATTAGATATCATCACTAATACACAGGTGATAATATTCCAGTTAATTGTTAAATTAGATGTCATCACTAATACACAGGTGATAATATTCCAGTTAATTGTTAAATTAGATATCATCACTAATACACAGGTGATAATATTCCAGTTAATTGTTAAATTAGATATCATCACTAATACACAGGTGATAATATTCCAGTTAATTGTTAAATTAGATATCATCACTAATACACAGGTGATAATCCAGTTAATTGTTAAATTAGATATCATCACTAATACACAGGTGATAATATTCCAGTTAATTGTTATATTAGATATCATCACTAATACACAGGTGATAATATTCCAGTTAATTGTTAAATTAGATATCATCACTAATACACAGGTGATAATATTCCAGTTAATTGTTAAATTAGATATCATCACTAATACACAGGTGATAATCCAGTTAATTGTTAAATTAGATATCATCACTAATACACAGGTGATAATATTCCTGTTAATTGTTAAATTAGATATCATCACTAATACACAGGGGATAATATTCCAGTTAATTGTTAAATTAGATATCATCACTAATACACAGGTGATAATATTCCAGTTAATTGTTAAATTAGATATCATCACTAATACACAGGTGATAATATTCCAGTTAATTGTTAAATTAGATATCATCACTAATACACAGGTGATAATATTCCAGTTAATTGTTAAATTAGATATCATCACTAATACACAGGTGATAATATTCCAGTTAATTGTTAAATTAGATATCATCACTAATACACAGGTGATAATATTCCAGTTAATTGTTAAATTAGATATCATCACTAATACACAGGTGATAATATTCCAGTTAATTGTTAAATTAGATATCATCACTAATACACAGGTGATAATATTCCAGTTAATTGTTAAATTAGATATCATCACTAATACACAGGTGATAATATTCCAGTTAATTGTTAAATTAGATATCATCATTAATACACAGGTGATAATCCAGTTAATTGTTAAATTAGATATCATCACTAATACACAGGTGATAATATTCCTGTTAATTGTTAAATTAGATATCATCACTAATACACAGGGGATAATATTCCAGTTAATTGTTAAATTAGATATCATCACTAATACACAGGTGATAATATTCCTGTTAATTGTTAAATTAGATATCATCACTAATACACAGGTGATAATATTCCAGTTAATTGTTAAATTAGATATCATCACTAATACACAGGTGATAATATTCCAGTTAATTGTTAAATTAGATATCATCACTAATACACAGGTGATAATATTCCAGTTAATTGTTAAATTAGATATCATCACTAATACACAGGGGATAATATTCCAGTTAATTGTTAAATTAGATATCATCACTGATACACAGGTGATAATATTCCAGTTAATTGTTAAATTAGATATCATCACTAATACACAGGGGATAATATTCCAGTTAATTGTTAAATTAGATATCATCACTAATACACAGGTGATAATATTCCTGTTAATTGTTAAATTAGATATCATCACTAATACACAGGGGATAATATTCCAGTTAATTGTTAAATTAGATGTCATCACTAATACACAGGTGATAATATTCCAGTTAATTGTTAAATTAGATATCATCACTAATACACAGGTGATAATATTCCTGTTAATTGTGAAATTAGATATCATCACTAATACACAGGTGATAATATTCCAGTTAATTGTTAAATTAGATATCATCACTAATACACAGGTGATAATATTCCAGTTAATTGTTAAATTAGATATCATCACTAATACACAGGTGATAATATTCCAGTTAATTGTTAAATTAGATATCATCACTAATACACAGGTGATAATATTCCAGTTAATTGTTAAATTAGATATCATCACTGATACACAGGTGATAATATTCCAGTTAATTGTTAAATTAGATATCATCACTAATACACAGGTGATAATATTCCAGTTAATTGTTAAATTAGATATCATCACTAATACACAGGTGATAATATTCCAGTTAATTGTTAAATTAGATATCATCACTGATACACAGGTGATAATATTCCAGTTAATTGTTAAATTAGATGTCATCACTAATACACAGGTGATAATATTCCAGTTAATTGTTAAATTAGATATCATCACTAATACACAGGTGATAATATTCCAGTTAATTGTTAAATTAGATATCATCACTAATACACAGGTGATAATATTCCAGTTAATTGTTAAATTAGATATCATCACTAATACACAGGTGATAATATTCCAGTTAATTGTTAAATTAGATATCATCACTGATACACAGGTGATAATATTCCAGTTAATTGTTAAATTAGATATCATCACTAATACACAGGTGATAATATTCCAGTTAATTGTTAAATTAGATATCATCACTAATACACAGGTGATAATATTCCAGTTAATTGTTAAATTAGATATCATCACTGATACACAGGTGATAATATTCCAGTTAATTGTTAAATTAGATGTCATCACTAATACACAGGTGATAATATTCCAGTTAATTGTTAAATTAGATATCATCACTAATACACAGGTGATAATATTCCAGTTAATTGTTAAATTAGATATCATCACTAATACACAGGTGATAATATTCCAGTTAATTGTTAAATTAGATATCATCACTAATACACAGGTGATAATATTCCAGTTAATTGTTAAATTAGATATCATCACTAATACACAGGTGATAATATTCACCTGGTAACATGTCCCGTGTATATTAAACCATCAGGGGAACACACTCTCCTCACTTATCCTGTTCACCTGGCAACATGTCCCGTGCGTGTTAAACCATCAGGGGAACACACTCTCCTCACTTATACTGTTCACCTGGCAACATGTCCCGTGTGTATTAAAAAATCAGGGGAACACACTCTCCTCACTTATACTGTTCACCTGGTAACATGTCCCGTGCGTATTAAACCATCAGGGGAACACACTCTCCTCACTTATACTGTTCATCTGGTAACATGTCCCGTCAGTATTAAACCATCAGGGGAACACACTCTCCTCACTGAGACTGTTTATCTGGTAACATGTCCCGTCAGTATTAAACCATCAGGGGAACACACTCTCCTCACTTATACTGTTCACCTGGTAACATGTCCCGTGAGTATTAAACAATCAGGGGAACACACTCTCCTCACTTATACTGTTCACCTGGTAACATGTCCCGTGAGTATTAAACAATCAGGGGAACACACTCTCCTCACTTATACTGTTCACCTGGTAACATGTCCCGTGCGTATTAAACCATCAGGGGAACACACTCTCCTCACTTATACTGTTCATCTGGTAACATGTCCCGTCAGTATTAAACCATCAGGGGAACACACTCTCCTCACTGAGACTGTTTATCTGGTAACATGTCCCGTCAGTATTAAACCATCAGGAGAACACATTCTCCTCACTTATACTGTTCACCTGGAAACATGTCACGTGAATATTAAACCATCAGGGGAAAGCACTCTGCTCACATAGACTTTTCTCTTTTTAACATATCCCGTGCGTATTAAACAATCAGGGGAACACACTCTCCTCACTAATACTGTTCACCTGGTAACATGTCCTGTGTATATTAAACCATCAATGGAACACACTGTCCTCACTTATACTGTTCACCTGGTAACATGTCCCGTGTATATTAAACGATCAGGGGAAAACACTCATCTCACTTATACTGTTCACCTGGTCACATGTCCCGTGTATATTAATCCATCAGGGGAACACACTCTCCTCACTTATACTGTTCATCTGGTAACATGTCCCGTCAGTATTAAACCATCAGGGGAACACACTCTCCTCACTTATACTGTTCACCTGGTAACATGTCCTTTGAATATTTAACCATCAGGGGAAAACATTCTGCTCACTTATCCTGTTCACATGGTGACATGTGCCGTGTGTATTAAACAATCAGGGGAACAGACTCTCCTCACTTATACTGTTCACCTGGTAACATGTCCCGTGTATATTAAACCATCAGGGGAACAGAATCTCCTCGCTTATACTGTTCACCTGGGAACATGTGCCGTGTGTATTAAACCATCAGGGGAACACACTCTCCTCACTTATACTGTTCAGCTGGTAACATGTCCCGTGTATATTAAACCATCAGGGGAACACACTCTCCTCACTTATCCTGTTCACCTGGTGACATGTCCCGTGAATATTAAACCATCAGGGGAACACACTCTCCTCACTTATACTGTTCACCTGGCAATATGTCCCGTGTATATTAAACCATCAGGGGAACACACTGTCCTCACTTATACTGTTCACCTGGTAACATGTCCCGTGTGTATTAAACAATCAGGGGAACACACTCTCCTCACTTATACTGTTCACCTGGCAATATGTCCCGTGTATATTAAACCATCAGGGGAACACACTCTCCTCACTTATACTGTTCACCTGGTGTCATGCCCCGTGTATATTAAACAATCAGGGGAACACACTCTCCTCACTTATACTGTTCACCTGGTAACATGTCCCGTGTGTATTAAACAATCAGGGGAACACACTCTCCTCACTTATACTGTTCACCTGGCAATATGTCCCGTGTATATTAAACCATCAGGGGAACACACTCTCCTCACTTATACTGTTCACCTGGTAACATGTCCCGTGCGTGTTAAACCATCAGGGGAACACACTCTCCTCACTTATACTGTTCAGCTGGTAACATGTCCCGTGTATATTAAACCATCAGGGGAACACACTCTCCTCACTTACACTGTTCAACTGGTAACATGTCCCGTGTATATTAAACAATCAGGGGAACACACTCTCCTCACTTATACTGTTCACCTGGCAATATGTCCCGTGTATATTAAACCATCAGGGGAACACACTCTCCTCACTTATACTGTTCACCTGGTAACATGTCCCGTGTATATTAAACCATCAGGGGAACACAGTCTCCTCACTTATACTGTTCAACTGGTAACATGTCCCGTGTATATTAAACCATCAGGGGAACACACTCTCCTCACTTACACTGTTCAACTGGTAACATGTCCCGTGTATATTAAACCATCAGGGGAACACACTCTCCTCACTTATACTGTTCAACTGGTAACATATCCCGTGTATATTAAACCATCAGGGGAACACACTCTCCTCACTTATACTGTTCACCGGGTAACATGTCGCGTGTATCTTCAACCATCAGGGGAACACACTCTCCTTACTTATACTGTTCACCTGGTAACATATCCCGTGTATATTAAACCATCAGGGGAACACTCTCTCCTCACATATACTGTTCACCGGGTAACATGTCGCGTGTATATTAAACCATCAGGGGAACACTCTCTCCTCACATATACTGTTCACCTGGTAACATGTCCCGTGTATATTAAACCATCAGGGGAACACACTCTCCTCACTTATACTGTTCACATGGTGACTTGTCCCGTGTGTATTAAACAATCAGGGGAACACAATCTCCTCACTTATACAGTTAACCCGGTGACATGTCCCGTGTGTTTTAAACAATCAGGGGAACACACTCTCCTCACTTATACTGTTCACCTGGTAACATGTCCAGTGTATATTAAACCATCAGGGGAACACGTTCTCCTCACTTATACTGTTCACCTGGTAACATGTCCTGTTTGCATTTAACAATCAGGGGAAAACACTCTCCTCACTTACACTGTTCACCTGGTAACATGTCCCGTGTATATTAAACCATCAGGGGAACACACTCTCCTCGCTTATACATTCACCTGGAAACATGTCCTGTGAATATTAAACCATCAGGGGAAAGCACTCTCCTCACTTATACTGTTCACCTGGTAACATATCCCGTGTATATTAAACCATCAGGGGAACACACTCTCCTCACATATACTGTTCACCGGGTAACATGTCGCGTATATATTAAACCATCAGGGGAACACTCTCTCCTCACATATACTGTTCACCTGGTAACATGTCCCGTGTATATTAAACCATCAGGGGAACACACTCTCCTCACTTATACTGTTTACCTGGTAACATGTCCTTTGAATATTTCACCATCAGGGGAAAAAATTCTGCTCACTTATACTGTTCACATGGTGACTTGTCCCGTGTGTATTAAACAATCAGGGGAACACAATCTCCTCACTTATACAGTTCACCCGGTGACATGTCCCGTGTGTTTTAAACAATCAGGGGAACACACTCTCCTCACTTATACTGTTCACCTGGTAACATGTCCCGTGCGTGTTAAACCATCAGGGGAACAAACTCTCCTCACTTATACTGTTCACCTGGCAACATGTCCCGTGCGTGTTAAACCATCAGGGGAACAAACTCTCCTCACTTATACTGTTCACCTGGTAACATGTCCAGTGTATATTAAACCATCAGGGGAACACGTTCTCCTCACTTATACTGTTCACCTGGTAACATGTCCTGTTTGCATTAAACAATCAGGGGAAAACACTCTCCTCACTTACACTGTTCACCTGGTAACATGTCCCGTGTATATTAAACCATCAGGGGAACACACTCTCCTCGCTTATACTGTTCACCTGGAAACATGTCCTGTGAATATTAAACCATCAGGGGAAAGCACTCTCCTCACTTAGACTTTTCTCCTGGTAACATGTCCCGTGCGTATTAAACCATCAGGGGAACACACTCTCCTCACTTATACTGTTCATCTGCTAACATGTCCCGTCAGTATTAAACCATCAGTGGAACACTCTCTCCTCACTTATGCTCTTCACCTGGTAACATGTCCTGTTTGCATTAAGCCATCAGAGGAACACACTCTCCTCACTGAGACTGTTCATCTGGTAACATATCCTGTGTGTATTAAACCATCAGGGGAACACACTCTCCTCACTGAGACTGTTCATCTGGTAACATGTCCCGTCAGTATTAAACCATCAGGGGAACACACTATCCTCACTTAAACTGTTCACCTGGAAACATGTCCCGTGAATATTAAACCATCAGGGGAAAGCACTCTCGTCACTTAGACTTTTCTCTTTTTAACATGTCCCGTGCGTATTGAACAAACAGGGGAACACATTCTCCTCACTTATACTGTTCATCCGGTAACATGTCCCGTGCGTATTAAACAATCAGGGTACACACTCTCCTCACTAATACTGTTCACCTGGTAACATGTCCTGTGTATATTAAAACATCAGGGGAACACACGCTCCTCACTAACACTGTTCACCTGGTAACATGTCCCATGTGCATTAAACAATCAGGGGAGCACACTCTCCTCACTTATACTGTTCACCTGATAACATGTCCCGTGTGTATTAAACCATCAGGGGAACACAATCTCCTCACTTATACTGTTCAACTGGTAACATGCCCTGTGTATATTAAACCATCAGGGGAACACACTCTCCTCACTTATACTGTTCACCTGGTAACATGTCCCGTGTATATTAAACCATCAGGGGAACACACTCTCCTCATTTATACTGTCATCTGGTAACATGTCCCGTCATTATTAAACCATCAGGGGAACACACTCCCCTCACTTATACTGTTCACATGGTGACATGTCCCGTGTGTATTAAACAATCAGGGGAACAAACTCTCCTCACTTATACAGTTCACCCGGTGACATGTCCCGTGTGTATTAAACAATCAGGGGAACACACTCTCCTCACTTATACTGTTCACCTGGTAACATGTCCTGTGTATATTAAACCATCAGCGGAACACACTCTCCTCAATTATACTGTTCATCTGGTAACATGTCCCGTGCGTGTTAAACCATCAAGGGAACACACTCTCCTCACTTATACTGTTCATCTGGTAACATGTCTCGTGTGTATTAAACAATCAGGGGAACACACTCTCCTCACTTATACTGTTCACCTGGTGACATGTCACGTGTATATTAAAACATCAGGGGAACACACTCTCCTCACTTATACTGTTCACCTGGTGACATGTCCCGTGTGTATTAAACAATCAGGGGATCACACTCTCCTCAATTACACTGTTCACCTGCTGACATGTCCCGGGTATATTAAAACATCAGGGGAACACACTCTCCTCACTTATACTGTTCACCTGGCAACATGTCCCGTGAGCATTAAACAATCTGGGGAACACACTCTCCTCACTTATACTGTTCACCTGGTGACATGTCCCGTGTATATTAAACCATCAGGGGAACACACTCTCCTCACTTATACTGTTCACCTGGTAACATGTCCTGTGTGCATTAAACCATCAGGGGAACACACTCGCCTCACTTATACTGTTCATCTGGTAACATGTCCCGTCAGTATTAAACCATCAGGGGAACACACTCTCCTCACTTATACTGTTCACCTGGTGACATGTCCCGTGTGTATTAAACAATCAGGGGAACACATTCTCCTCACTTATACTGTTCACCTGGTAACATGTCCCGTGAGTATTAAACAATCAGGGGAACACACTCTCCTCACTTATACTGTTCACCTGGTAACATGTCCAGAGTATATTAAACCATCAGGGGAACACACTCTCCTCACTTATACTGTTCACCTGGTAACATGTCCAGAGTATATTAAACCATCAGGGGAACACACTCTCCTCACTTATACTGTTCACCTGGTAACATGTCCCGTGTGTATTAAACCATCAGGGGAACACACTCTCCTCACTTATACTGTTCACCTGGTGACATGTCCCGTGTGTATTAAACAATCAGGGGAACACATTCTCCTCACTTATACTGTTCACCTGGTAACATGTCCCGTGAGTATTAAACAATCAGGGGAACACACTCTCCTCACTTATACTGTTCACCTGGTAACATGTCCAGAGTATATTAAACCATCAGGGGAACACACTCTCCTCACTTATACTGTTCACCTGGTAACATGTCCAGAGTATATTAAACCATCAGGGGAACACACTCTCCTCACTTATACTGTTCACCTGGTAACATGTCCTGTGTGCATTAAACCATCAGGGGAACACACTCTCCTCACTTATACTGTTCATCTGGTAACATGTCCCGTCAGTATTAAACCATCAGGGGAACACACTCTCCTCACTTATACTGTTCACCTGGTGACATGTCCCGTGTGTATTAAACAATCAGGGGAACACATTCTCCTCACTTATACTGTTCACCTGGTGACATGTCCCGTGAGTATTAAACAATCAGGGGAACACACTCTCCTCACTTATACTGTTCACCTGGTAACATGTCCAGAGTATATTAAACCATCAGGGGAACACACTCTCCTCACTTATACTGTTCACCTGGTAACATGTCCAGAGTATATTAAACAATCAAGGGAACACACTCTCCTCACTTATACTGTTCACGTGGTAACATGTCCAGTGTATATTAAACCATCAGGGGAACACACTCTCCTCACTTATACTGTTCACCTGGTAACATGTCCAGAGTATATTAAACCATCAGGGGAACACACTCTCCTCACTTATACTGTTCACCTGGTAACATGTCCTGTGTGCATTAAACCATCAGGGGAACACACTCTCCTCACTTATACTGTTCATCTGGTAACATGTCCCGTCAGTATTAAACCATCAGGGGAACACACTCTCCTCACTTATACTGTTCACCTGGTGACATGTCCCGTGTGTATTAAACAATCAGGGGAACACATTCTCCTCACTTATACTGTTCACCTGGTGACATGTCCAGAGTATATTAAACCATCAGGGGAACACACTCTCCTCACTTATACTGTTCACCTGGTAACATGTCCAGAGTATATTAAACCATCAGGGGAACACACTCTCCTCACTTATACTGTTCACCTGGTAACATGTTCAGAGTATATTAAACCATCAGGGGAACACATTCTCCTCACTTATACTGTTCACCTGGAAACATGTCCTGTGAATATTAAACCATCAGGGGAAAGCACTCACCTCACTTAGACTTTTCTCCTGGTAACATGTCCCGTGCGTATTAAACCATCAGGGGAACACACTCTCCTCACTTATACTGTTCACCTGGTAACATGTCCCGTCAGTATTAAACCATCAGGGGAACACACTCTCCTCACTTATACTGTTCATCTGGTAACATGCCCGTCAGTATTAAACCATCAGGGGAACACACTCTCCTCACTGAGACTGTTTATCTGGTAACATGTCCCGACAGTATTAAACCATCAGGAGAACACATTCTCCTCACGTATACTGTTCACCTGGAAACATGTCACGTGAATATTAAACCATCAGGGGAAAGCACTCTGCTCACTTAGACTTTTCTCTTTTTAACATATCCCGTGCGTATTAAACAATCAGGGGAACACACTCTCCTCACTAATACTGTTCACCTGGTCACATGTCCCGTGTATATTAATCCATCAGGGGAACACACTCTCCTCACTTATACTGTTCACCGGGTAACATGTCCCGTGTATATTAAACCATCAGGGGAACACACTCTCCTCACTTATACTGTTCACCTGGTAACATGTCCTTTGAATATTTAACCATCAGGGGAAAACATTCTGCTCACTTATCCTGTTCACATGGTGACATGTGCCGTGTGTATTAAACAATCAGGGGAACAGACTCTCCTCACTTATACTGTTCACCTGGTAACATGTCCAGTGTATATTAAACCATCAGGGGAACAGACTCTCCTCACTTATACTGTTCACCTGGTAACATGTCCCGTGTATATTAAACCATCAGGGGAACACGCTCTCCTCACTTATACTGTTCACCTGGGAACATGTCCCGTGTATATTAAACCATCAGGGGAACACACTCTCCTCACTTATACTGTTCAGCTGGTAACATGTCCCGTATATATTAAACCATCAGGGGAACACACTCTCCTCACTTATCCTGTTCACCTGGTGACATGTCCCGTCAGTATTAAACAATCAGGGGAACACACTCTCCTCACTTATACTGTTCACCTGGCAATATGTCCCGTGCGTGTAAAACCATCAGGGGAACACACTCTCCTCACTTATACTGTTCACCTGGCAACATGTCCCGTGCGTGTAAAACCATCAGGGGAACACACTCTCCTCACTTATACTGTTCAGCTGGTAATATGTCCCGTGTATATTAAACCATCAGGGGAACACGTTCTCCTCACTTATCCTGTTCACCTGGTGACATGTCCCGTGTGTATTAAACAATCAGGGGAGCACACTCTCCTCACTTATACTGTTCACCTGGCAATATGTCCCGTGTATATTAAACCATCAGGGGAACACAATCTCCTCACTTATTCTGTTCACCTGGTAACATGTCCCGTGTGTATTAAACAATCAGGGGAACACACTCTCCTCACTTATACTGTTCACCTGATAGCATGTCCCGTGTATATTAAACAATCAGGGGAACACACTCTCCTCACTTATACTGTTCACCTGGCAATATGTCCCGTGTATATTAAACCATCAGGGGAACACAATCTCCTCACTTATTCTGTTCACCTGGTAACATGTCCCGTGTGTATTAAACAATCAGGGGAACACACTCTCCTCACTTATACTGTTCACCTGGTAACATGTCCCGTGAGTATTAAACAATCAGGGGAACACACTCTCCTCACTTATACTGTTCACCTGATAGCATGTCCCGTGTATATTAAACAATCAGGGGAACACACTCTCCTCACTTATACTGTTCACCTGGCAATATGTCCCGTGTATATTAAACCATCAGGGGAACACAATCTCCTCACTTATTCTGTTCACCTGGTAACATGTCCCGTGTGTATTAAACAATCAGGGGAACACACTCTCCTCTCTTATACTGTTCACCTGGTAACATGTCCCGTGAGTATTAAACAATCAGGGGAACACACTCTCCTCACTTATACTGTTCACCTGATAGCATGTCCCGTGTATATTAAACAATCAGGGGAACACACTCTCCTCACTTATACTGTTCACCTGGCAACATGTCCCGTGCGTGTTAAACCATCAGGGGAACACACTCTCCTCACTTATACTGTTCACCTGGCAACATGTCCCGTGCGTGTTAAACCATCAGGGGAACACACTCTCCTCACTTATACTGTTCACCTGGAAACATGTCCCGTGAATATTAAACCATCAGGGGAAAGCACTCTCCTCACTTAGACTTTTCTCCTGGTAACATGTCCCGTGTATATTAAACCATCAGGGGAACAAACTCTCCTCACTTATACTGTTCATCTGGTAACATGCCATGTCTGTATTAAACAATCAGGGGAACACACTCTCCTCACTGAGACTGTTCATCTGGTAACATGTCCTGTCAGTATTAAACCATCAGGGGAACAAACTCTCCTCACTTATACAGTTCACTTGGTGACATGTCCCGTGCATATTAAAACATCAGGGGTACACACTCTCCTCACTTATACGGTTCACCTGGAAACATGTCCCGTGAATATTAAACCATCAGGGGAAAGCACTCTCCTCACTTAGACTTTTCTCTTGGTAACATATCCCGTGAATATTAAACCATCAGGGGAAAGCATTCTCCTCACTTATACTGTTCACCTGGAAACATGTCCCGTGAATATTAAACCATCAGGGGAAAGCACTCTCCTCACTTATACTGTTCACCTGGTAACATGTCCCGTGCGTATTAAACAAACAGGGGAACACATTCTCCTCACTTATACTGTTCACCTGGTAACATGTCCCGTGTGTATTAAACAATCAGTGGAACACAGTCCCCTCAATTATCCTGTTCACTTGGTAACATGTCCCTTGCGTATTAAAAAAACAGGAGAACACATTCTCCTCACTTATACTGTTCATCTGGTAACATGTCCCGTGCGTATTAAACAATCAGGGGAACACACTCTCCTCACTTATACTGTTCACCTGGTAACATGTCCTGTGTATATTAAAACATCAGGGGAACACACTCTCCTCACTTATACTGTTCACCTGGTAACATGTCCCGTGTATATTAAAACATCAGGGGAACACACTCTCCTCACTTATACTGTTCAACTGGTAACATGCTCTGTGTATATTAAACCATCAGGGGAACACAATCTCCTCACTTATACTGTTTACCTGGGAACATGTCCCGTGTATATTAAACCATCAGGGGAACACACTGTCCTCACTTATACTGTTGACCTGGTAACATATCCCGTGTATGTAAAACCATCAGGGGAACACACTCTCCTCACTTACACAGTTCACCTGGTAAAATGTCCTGTGTGCATTAAACCATCTGGGGAACAGACACTCCTCACTAAAACTGTTCATGAGGTAACATGTCCAGTGTGTATTAAACCACCAGGGGAACACACTCTCCTCACTTTTACTGTTCATCAGGTAACATGTCCCCTGTATATTAAACCATCAGGGGAACACACTCTCCTCACTTATACTGTTCATCAGGTAACATGTCCAGTGTGTATTAAACCACCAGGGGAACACACTCTCCTCACTTATACTGTTCATCAGGTAACATGTCCCCTGTATATTAAACCATCAGGGGAACACACTCTCCTCACTGATACTGTTCATCAGGTAACATGTCCCCTGTATATTAAACCATCAGGGGAACACACTCTCCTCACTTAGACTGTTCAACTGGTAACATGCCCTGTGTATATTAAACCATCAGGGGAACACAATCTCCTCACTTATACTGTTCACCTGGTAACATGTCCCGTGTTTATTAAACCATCAGGGGAACACACTCTCCTCACTTATACAGTTCATTTGGTAACATGTCCCCTGTATATTAAACCATCAGGGGAACACACTCTCCTCACTTATACTGTTCACCTGGTAACATGTCCCGTGTTTATTAAACCATCAGGGGAACACACTCTCCTCATTTATACTGTTCACTTGGTAACATGTCCTGTGTGTATTAAACCATCAGGGGAACACACTCTCCTCACTTATACTGTTCAATTGGTAACATGTCCCGTGTTTATTAAACCATCAGGGGAACACACTCTCCTCTCTTATACTGTTCACTTGGTAACATGCCCCGTGTTTATTAAACCATCAGGGGAACACACTCTCCTCACTTATACTGTTCACCTGGTAACATGTCCTGTGTGTATTAAACCATCAGGGGAACACACTCTCCTCACTTATACTGTTCACTTGGTAACATGTCCCGTGTTTATTAAACCATCAGGGGAACACACTCTCCTCACTTATACTTTTCACTTGGTAACATGTCCCGTGTTTATTAAACCATCAGGGGAACACACTCTCCTCTCTTATACTGTTCACTTGGTAACATGTCCTGTGTATATAAAACCATCAGGGGAACACACTCTCCTCACTTATACTGTTCACCTGGTAACATGTCCTTTGAATATTTAACCATCAGGGGAAAACATTCTGCTCACTTATACTGTTCACATGGTGACATGTCCCGTGTGTATGAAACAATCAGGGGAACACACTCTCCTCACTTATACTGTTCCCCGGTGACATGTCCCGTGTGTATTAAACAATCAGGGGAACACTCTATCCTCACTTATACTGTTCACCCTGTGACATGTCCCGTCAGTATTAAACAATCAGGGGAACACACTCTCCTCACTTATACTGTTCACCTGGCAACATGTGCCATGTATATTAAACCATCAGGGGAACACACTCTCCTCACTTATACTGTTCACCTGGTAACATGTCCCGGATATATTAAAACATCTGGGGAACACACTCTCCTCACTTATACTTTTCACCTGGTAACATGTCCCGTGAGTGTTAAACCAACTGGGGAACACACTCTCCTCACTTATACTGTTCACCTGGTGACATGTCCCGTCTGTATTAACCCATCAGGTGAACACACTCGCCTCACTTATGCTGTTCATCTGGTAACATGTCCCGTGAATATTAAACCATCTGGGGAACACACTCTCCTCACTTATACTGTTCACCTGGTAACATGTCCCGTGTATATTAAACCATCAGGGGAACACACTCTCCTCACTTATACTGTTCTGCTGGTAACATGTCCCGTGCGTGTTAAACCATCAGGGGAACACATTCTCCTCACATATACTGTTCACCTGGTGACATGTCCCGTGTATATTAAACCATCAGGGGAACACACTCTCCTCACTTATACTGTTCACCTGGTAACTTGACCCGTGCGTGTTCAACCATCAGGGGAACACACTCTCCTCACATATACTGTTCACCTGGTGAAATGTCCCGTGTGTATTAAACCATCAGGGGAACACACTCTCCTCACATATGCTGTTCACCTGGTGAAATGTCCCGTGTGTATTAAACAATCAGGGGAACACACTCTCCTCACTGATACTGTTCACCTGGTAACTTGTCCTTTGGATATTTAACCATCAGCGGAAAACATTCTGCTCACTTATACTGTTCACCTGGTAACATGTCCTGTGTATATTAAACAATCAGGGGAAGACACTCTCCTCACTTATACTGTTCACCCGGTGACATGTCCCATGTGTATTAAACAATCAGACGAACACACTCTCCTCACTTATACTGTTCACCTGGTAACATGTCCTGTGTATATTAAACCATCAGGGGAACACACTCTCCTCATTTATACTGTTTACCCGGTGACATGTCCCGTGTTTATTAAACAATCAGACGAACACACTCTCCTCACTTATACTGTTCACCTGGTAACATGTCCTGTGTATATTAAACCATCAGGGGAACACACTCTCCTCACTTATACTGTTCACCTGGTAACATGTCCCGTCAGTATTAAACCATCAGGGGAACACACTCTCCTCACTTATACTGTTCACCTGGTAACATGTCCCGTCATTATTAAACAATCAGGGGAACACACTCTCCTCACTTTTACTGTTCACCTGGTGACATGTCCCGTGTGTATTAAACCATCAGGGGAACACATTCTCCTCACTTATACTGTTCATCTGGTAACATGTCCTTTGCATATTTAATCATCAGGGGAAATCATTCTGCTCACTTATACTGTTCACCTGGTGACATGTCCCGTGTGTATTAAACCATCAGGGGAACACATTCTCCTCACTTATACTGTTCATCTGGTAACATGTCCTTTGCATATTTAATCATCAGGGGAAATCATTCTGCTCACTTATACTGTTCACCTGGTGACATGTCCCGTGTGTATTAACAATCAGGGGAACACAATCTCCTCACTTATACTGTTCACCTGGTAACATGTCCCGTGTGTATTAAACAATCAGGGGAACACACTCTCCTCACTTATACTTTTTACCCGGTGACATGTCCCGTGTGTATTAAACAATCAGGGGAACACACTCTCCTCACTTATACTGTTCACCCGATGACATGTCCCGTGTGTATTAAACAATCAGGGGAACACACTCTCCTCAATTATACTGTTCACCTGCTGACATGTTCCGGGTATATTAAAACATCAGGGGAACAGACTCTCCTCACTTAAACTGTTCACCTGGTAACATGTCCCGTGAGTATTAAACAATCAGGGGAACACACTCTCCTCACTTATACTGTTCACCTGGTGACATGTCCCGTGTATATTAAACCATCAGGGGAACACACTCTCCTCACTTATACTGTTCACCTGGTAACATGTCCCGTGTATATTAAACCATCAGGGGAACACACTCTCCTCACTTATACTGTTCAGCTGGTAACATGTCCTGTCTGCATTAAACCATCAGAGGAACACACTCTCCTCACTTATACTGTTGATCTGGTAACATGTCCCGTGTATATTAAACCATCAGGGGAACACACTCTCCTCACTTATACTGTTCACCTGGTAACATGTCCCGTGTATATTAAACCATCAGGGGAACACACTCTCCTCACTTATACTGTTCACCTGGTAACATGTCCCGTGTATATTAAACCATCAGGGGAACACACTCTCCTCACTTATACTGTTCAGCTGGTATCATGTCCTGTGTGCATTAAACCATCAGAGGAACACACTCTCCTCACTTATACTGTTCATCTGGTAACATGTCCCGTCAGTATTAAACCATCAGGGGAACACACTCTCCTCACTTACACTGTTCAGCTGGTAACATGTCCTGTGTGCATTAAACCATCAGAGGAACACACTCTCCTCACTTATACTCTTCACCTGGTAACATGTCCTTTGCATATTAAACCATCAGGGGAAAACATTCTGCTCACTTATACTGTTCACCTGGTGACATGTCCCGTGTGTATTAAGCAATCAGGGGAACACACTCTCCTCACTTATACTGTTCACCTGGTAACATGTCCTGTGTATATTAAACCATCAGGGGAACACACTCTCCTCAATTATACTGTTCACCTGGTAACATGTCCCGTGCGTGTTAAACCATCAGGGGAACACACTCTCCTCACTTATACTGTTCACCTGGTAACATGTCCCGTGAGTATTAAACAATCAGGGGAATACACACTCCTCACTTATACTGTTCACCTGGTAACATGTCCCGTGTATATTAAACCATCAGGGGAACACACTCTCCTCACTTATACTGTTCACCTGGTAACATGTCCCGTGTAAAATAAACAATCAGGGGAACACACTCTCCTCACTTATACTGTTCACCTGGTAACATGTCCCGTGTGTATTAAACCATCAGGGGAACACACTCTCCTCACTTATGCTGTTCACCTGATAACATGTCCCGTGTGTATTAAACCATCAGGGTAACACACTCTCCTCACTTATAGTGTTCACCTGGTAACATGTCCCGTGTATATTAAACAATCAGGGGAACACACTCTCCTCACTTATACTTTTCACCTGGGAACATGTCCCGTGTAAAATAAACAATCAGGGGAACACACTCTCCTCACTTATACTGTTCACCTGGTAACATGTCCCGTGTGTATTAAACCATCAGGGGAACACACTCTCCTCACTTATGCTGTTCACCTGATAACATGTCCCGTCTGCATTAAACCATCAGGGGAACACACTCTCCTCACTTATACTGTTCACCTGGTGAAATGTCCCGTGTGTATTAAGCAATCAGGGGAACACACTCTCCTCACTTATACTGTTCATCTGGTAACATGTCCCGTGTATATTAAACCATCAGGGGAACACACTCTCCTCACTTATACTGTTCACCTGGTGAAATGTCCCGTGTGTATTAAACAATCAGGGGAACACACTCTCCTCACTTACACTGTTCACCTGGTGACATGTCCCGTGTATATTAAACCATCAGGGGAACACACTCTCCTCAATTATGCTGTTCACCTGCTGACATGTCCCGGGTATATTAAAACATTAGGGGAACACACTCTCCTCACTTATACTGTTCACCTGGTAACATGTCCCGTGTATATTAAACGATCAGGGGAACACACTCTCCTCACTTATACTGTTCACCTGGTAACATATCGCGTGCATATAAAACCATCAGGGGAACAGACTCTCCTCACTTACAAAGTTCACCTGGTAACAAGTCCCGTGTATATTAAACCATCAGGGGAACACACTCTCCTCACTTATACTGTTCACCTGGTAACATGTCCTGTGTGCATTAAACCATCAGAGAAACACACTCTCCTCACTTACAAAGTTCACCTGGTAACATGTCCCGTGTATATTAAACCATCAGGGGAACACACTCTCCTCACTTATACTGTTCATCTGGTAATAATGTCCCGTCAGTCTTAAACCATCAGGGGAACACACTCTCCTCACTTATACTGTTCATCTGGTAACATGTCCCGTGCGTATTAAACAATCAGGGGAACACACTCTACTCACTTATACTGTTCACCTGGTGACATGTCCCGTGTGTATTAAACCATCAGGGGAACACACTCTCCTCACTTATACTGTTCATCTGGTAACATGTCCCGTGCGTATTAAACAATCAGGGGAACACACTCTACTCACTTATACTGTTCACCTGGTGACATGTCCCGTGTGTATTAAACAATCAGGGGAACACACTCTCCTCATTTATACTGTTCACCTGGTAACATGTCCCGTGTATATTAAACAATCAGGGGAACACACTCTCCTCACTTATACTTTTCACCTGGGAACATGTCCCGTGTGCATTAAACCATCAGGGGAACACACTCTCCTCACTTATACTGTTCAACTGGTAACATGTCCTGTGTGTATTGAACAATCAGGGGAACGCACTCTCCTCACTTATACTGTTCACCTGGTGACATGTCCTGTGTGTATTAAACAATCAGGGGAACACACTCTCCTCACTTATACTGTTCATCTGGTAACATGTCCCGTGTATATTAAACCATCAGGGGAACACACTTTCCTCACTTATACTGTTCACCTGGTGAAATGTCCCGTGTGTATTAAACAATCAGGGGAACACACTCTCCTCACTTATACTTTTCACCTGGTGACATGTCCCGTGTATATTAAACCATCAGGGGAACACACTCTCCTCAATTATGCTGTTCACCTGCTGACATGTCCCGTGTATATTAAAACATAAGGGGAACACACTCTCCTCACTTATACTGTTCACCTGGTAACATGTCCCGTGCGTGTTAAACCATCAGGGGAACACACTCTCCTCACATATACTGTTCACCTGGTGACATGTTCCGTGTGTATTAAACAATCAGGGGAACACACTCTCCTCACATATA
Source organism: Heterodontus francisci (assembly GCF_036365525.1). Classification (NCBI taxonomy): domain Eukaryota; kingdom Metazoa; phylum Chordata; class Chondrichthyes; order Heterodontiformes; family Heterodontidae; genus Heterodontus; species Heterodontus francisci. Next base: position 396,633 of record NW_027141265.1, on the reverse strand, counting down.
CTGTTCACCTGGTGACATGTCCCGTGTGTATTAAACAATCAGGGGATCACACTCTCCTCAATTATACTCTTCACCTGGTAACATGTCCCGTGTATATTAAACCATCAGGGCGACACACTCTGCTCACTTATACTGTTCACCTGGTAACATGTCCCGTGAATATTAAACTTCAGGGGAAAGCACTCTCCTCACTTATACTGTTCACCTGGTAACATGTCCCGTGTGCATTAAACCATCAGAGGAACACTCTCTCCTCACTTATACTGTTCACCTGGGAACATGTCCTGTGTGCATTAAACCATCAGAGAAACACACTCTCCTCACTTATACTGTTCATCTGGTAACATGTCCCGTCAGTCTCAAACCATCAGGGGAACACACTCTCCTCACTTATACTGTTCGTCTGGTAACATGTCCCGTGCGTATTAAACAATCAGGGGAACACACTCTACTCACTTATACTGTTCACCTGGTGACATGTCCCGTGTGTATTAAACAATCAGAGGAACACACTCTCCTCATTTATACTGTTGACCCGGTGACATGTCCCGTGTGTATTAAACAATCAGGGGAACACACTCTCCTCACTTATACTGTTCACCTGGTAACATGTCCTTTGCATATTTAATCATCAGGGGAAATCATTCTGCTCGCTTATACTGTTCACCTGGTGACATGTCCCGTGTGTATTAAACAATCAGGGGAACACACTCTCCTCACTTATACTTTTTACCCGGTGACATGTCCCGTGTGTATTAAACAATCAGGGGAACACACTCTCCTCACTTATACTGTTCACGCGATGACATGTCCCGTGTGTATTAAACAATCAGGGGAACACACTCTCCTCACTGAAACTGTTCACCTGGTAACATGTCCCGTGCATGTTAAACCATCAGGGGAACACACTCTCCACAGTTATACTGTTCACCTGGTGACATGTCCCGTCAGTATTAAACAATCAGGGGAACACACTCTCCTCAATTATACTGTTCACCTGGTAACATGTCCCGTGCGTGTTAGACCATCAGGAGAACACACTCTCCTCACTTATACTGTTCACCTGGTAACATGTCCCGTGTATATGAAACCATCAGGGGAACACACTCTCCTCACTTATACTGTTCAGCTGGTAACATGTCCCGTGTGCATTAAACAATCAGGGGAACACACTCTCCTCACTTATACTGTTCACCTGGTAACATGTCCCGTGTATATTAAACAATCAGGGGAACACACTCTCATCACTTATACTTTTCACCTGGGAACATGTCCCGTGTGTATTAAACAATCAGGGGAACTCACTCTCCTCACTTATACTGTTCATCTGGTAACATGTCCCGTGTATATTAAACCATCAGGGGAACACACTCTCCTCAGTTATACTGTTCACATGGTAACATGTACCGTGAATATTAAAATTCAGGGGAAAGCACTCTCCTCACTTATACTGTTCACCTGGTAACATGTCCCGTGTGCATTAAACCATCAGGGGAACACACTCTCCTCACTTATACTGTTCAGCTGGTAACATGTAGCGTGAGTATTAAACCTTCAGGGGAAGACACTCTCCTCACTTACACTGTTCACCTGGTAACATGTCCCGTGTATATAAAACCATCAGGGGAACAGACTCTCCTCACTTACACAGTTCACCTGGTAACATGTCCCGTGCGTATTAAACAATCAGGGGCACACACTCTCCTCACTTATACTGTTCACCTGGTAACATGTCCCGTGCATATAAAACCATCAGGGGAACAGACTCTCCTCACTTACACAGTTCACCTGGTAACATGTCCCGTGCGTATTAAACAATCAGGGGAACACACTCTCCTCACTTATACTGTTCACCTGGTAACATGTCCTGTGTGCATTAAACCATCAGAGAAACACACTCTCCTCACTTATACTGTTCATCTGGTAACATGTCCTGTCAGTATTAAACCATCAGGGGAACACACTCTCCTCACTTATACAGTTCACCTGGTGACATGTCCTTTGGATATTTAACCATCAGGGGAAAACATTCTGCTCACTTATACTGTTCACCTGGTAACATGTCCCGTGCGTGTTAAACCATCAGGGGAACACACTCTCCTCACTTATACTGTTCACCTGGTAACATGTCCCGTGAGTATTAAACAATCAGGGGAATACACACTCCTCACTTATACTGTTCACCTGGTAACATGTCCCGTGTATATTAAACCATCAGGGGAACACAGTCTCCTCACTTATGCTGTTCACCTGATAACATGTCCCGTGTGTATTAAACCATCAGGGTAACACACTCTCCTCACTTATAGTGTTCACCTGGTAACATGTCCCGTGTATATTAAACAATCAGGGGAACACAATCTCCTCACTTATACTTTTCACCTGGGAACATGTCCCGTGTAAAATAAACAATCAGGGGAACACACTCTCCTCACTTATACTGTTCACCTGGTAACATGTCCCGTGTGTATTAAACCATCAGGGGAACACACTCTCCTCACTTATGCTGTTCACCTGATAACATGTCCCGTCTGCATTAAACCATCAGGGGAACACACTCTCCTCACTTATACTGTTCACCTGGTGAAATGTCCCGTGTGTATTAAGCAATCAGGGGAACACACTCTCCTCACTTATACTGTTCATCTGGTAACATGTCCCGTGTATATTAAACCATCAGGGGAACACACTCTCCTCACTTATACTGTTCACCTGGTGAAATGTCCCGTGTGTATTAAACAATCAGGGGAACACACTCTCCTCACTTACACTGTTCACCTGGTGACATGTCGCGTGTATATTAAACCATCAGGGGAACACACTCTCCTCAATTATGCTGTTCACCTGCTGACATGTCCCGGGTATATTAAAACATTAGGGGAACACACTCTCCTCACTTATACTGTTCACCTGGTAACATGTCCCGTGTATATTAAACGATCAGGGGAACACACTCTCCTCACTTATACTGTTCACCTGGTAACATATCGCGTGCATATAAAACCATCAGGGGAACAGACTCTCCTCACTTACAAAGTTCACCTGGTAACAAGTCCCGTGTATATTAAACCATCAGGGGAACACACTCTCCTCACTTATACTGTTCACCTGGTAACATGTCCTGTGTGCATTAAACCATCAGAGAAACACACTCTCCTCACTTACAAAGTTCACCTGGTAACATGTCCCGTGTATATTAAACCATCAGGGGAACACACTCTCCTCACTTATACTGTTCATCTGGTAATAATGTCCCGTCAGTCTTAAACCATCAGGGGAACACACTCTCCTCACTTATACTGTTCATCTGGTAACATGTCCCGTGCGTATTAAACAATCAGGGGAACACACTCTACTCACTTATACTGTTCACCTGGTGACATGTCCCGTGTGTATTAAACAATCAGGGGAACACACTCTCCTCATTTATACTGTTCACCTGGTAACATGTCCCGTGTATATTAAACAATCAGGGGAACACACTCTCCTCACTTATACTTTTCACCTGGGAACATGTCCCGTGTGCATTAAACCATCAGGGGAACACACTCTCCTCACTTATACTGTTCAACTGGTAACATGTCCTGTGTGTATTGAACAATCAGGGGAACGCACTCTCCTCACTTATACTGTTCACCTGGTGACATGTCCTGTGTGTATTAAACAATCAGGGGAACACACTCTCCTCACTTATACTGTTCATCTGGTAACATGTCCCGTGTATATTAAACCATCAGGGGAACACACTTTCCTCACTTATACTGTTCACCTGGTGAAATGTCCCGTGTGTATTAAACAATCAGGGGAACACACTCTCCTCACTTATACTTTTCACCTGGTGACATGTCCCGTGTATATTAAACCATCAGGGGAACACACTCTCCTCAATTATGCTGTTCACCTGCTGACATGTCCCGTGTATATTAAAACATAAGGGGAACACACTCTCCTCACTTATACTGTTCACCTGGTAACATGTCCCGTGCGTGTTAAACCATCAGGGGAACACACTCTCCTCACATATACTGTTCACCTGGTGACATGTTCCGTGTGTATTAAACAATCAGGGGAACACACTCTCCTCACATATACTGTTCACCTGGTGACATGTCCCGTGTGTATTAAACAATCAGGGGATCACACTCTCCTCAATTATACTCTTCACCTGGTAACATGTCCCGTGTATATTAAACCATCAGGGCGACACACTCTGCTCACTTATACTGTTCACCTGGTAACATGTCCCGTGAATATTAAACTTCAGGGGAAAGCACTCTCCTCACTTATACTGTTCACCTGGTAACATGTCCCGTGTGCATTAAACCATCAGAGGAACACTCTCTCCTCACTTATACTGTTCACCTGGGAACATGTCCTGTGTGCATTAAACCATCAGAGAAACACACTCTCCTCACTTATACTGTTCATCTGGTAACATGTCCCGTCAGTCTCAAACCATCAGGGGAACACACTCTCCTCACTTATACTGTTCGTCTGGTAACATGTCCCGTGCGTATTAAACAATCAGGGGAACACACTCTACTCACTTATACTGTTCACCTGGTGACATGTCCCGTGTGTATTAAACAATCAGAGGAACACACTCTCCTCATTTATACTGTTGACCCGGTGACATGTCCCGTGTGTATTAAACAATCAGGGGAACACACTCTCCTCACTTATACTGTTCACCTGGTAACATGTCCTTTGCATATTTAATCATCAGGGGAAATCATTCTGCTCGCTTATACTGTTCACCTGGTGACATGTCCCGTGTGTATTAAACAATCAGGGGAACACACTCTCCTCACTTATACTTTTTACCCGGTGACATGTCCCGTGTGTATTAAACAATCAGGGGAACACACTCTCCTCACTTATACTGTTCACGCGATGACATGTCCCGTGTGTATTAAACAATCAGGGGAACACACTCTCCTCACTGAAACTGTTCACCTGGTAACATGTCCCGTGCATGTTAAACCATCAGGGGAACACACTCTCCACAGTTATACTGTTCACCTGGTGACATGTCCCGTCAGTATTAAACAATCAGGGGAACACACTCTCCTCAATTATACTGTTCACCTGGTAACATGTCCCGTGCGTGTTAGACCATCAGGAGAACACACTCTCCTCACTTATACTGTTCACCTGGTAACATGTCCCGTGTATATGAAACCATCAGGGGAACACACTCTCCTCACTTATACTGTTCAGCTGGTAACATGTCCCGTGTGCATTAAACAATCAGGGGAACACACTCTCCTCACTTATACTGTTCACCTGGTAACATGTCCCGTGTATATTAAACAATCAGGGGAACACACTCTCATCACTTATACTTTTCACCTGGGAACATGTCCCGTGTGTATTAAACAATCAGGGGAACTCACTCTCCTCACTTATACTGTTCATCTGGTAACATGTCCCGTGTATATTAAACCATCAGGGGAACACACTCTCCTCAGTTATACTGTTCACATGGTAACATGTACCGTGAATATTAAAATTCAGGGGAAAGCACTCTCCTCACTTATACTGTTCACCTGGTAACATGTCCCGTGTGCATTAAACCATCAGGGGAACACACTCTCCTCACTTATACTGTTCAGCTGGTAACATGTAGCGTGAGTATTAAACCTTCAGGGGAAGACACTCTCCTCACTTACACTGTTCACCTGGTAACATGTCCCGTGTATATAAAACCATCAGGGGAACAGACTCTCCTCACTTACACAGTTCACCTGGTAACATGTCCCGTGCGTATTAAACAATCAGGGGCACACACTCTCCTCACTTATACTGTTCACCTGGTAACATGTCCCGTGCATATAAAACCATCAGGGGAACAGACTCTCCTCACTTACACAGTTCACCTGGTAACATGTCCCGTGCGTATTAAACAATCAGGGGAACACACTCTCCTCACTTATACTGTTCACCTGGTAACATGTCCTGTGTGCATTAAACCATCAGAGAAACACACTCTCCTCACTTATACTGTTCATCTGGTAACATGTCCTGTCAGTATTAAACCATCAGGGGAACACACTCTCCTCACTTATACAGTTCACCTGGTGACATGTCCTTTGGATATTTAACCATCAGGGGAAAACATTCTGCTCACTTATACTGTTCACCTGGTGACATGTCCCGTGTGTATTAAACAATCAGGGGAACACACTCTCCTCATTTATAATGTTCACCTCGTGACATGTCCCGTCAGTAGTAAAAAATCAGGAGAACACACTCTCCTCACTTATACTGTTCACCTGGTGACATGTCCCATCAGTATTAAACAATCAGGGGAACACACTCTCCTCACTTTTTCTGTTCACCTGGTGACATGTCCCGTGTGTATTAAACCATCAGGGGAACACACTCTCCTCACTTATACTGTTCACCTGGTAACATGTCCCATCAGTATTAAACAATCAGGGGAACACACTCTCCTCACTTTTAATGTTCACCTGGTGACATGTCCCGTGTGTATTAAACCATCAGGGGAACACACTCTCCTCACTTATACTGTTCACCTGGTAACATGTCCCGTCAGTGTTAAACAATCAGGGGAACACACTCTCCTCACATACACTGTTCACCTGGTAACATGTCCCGTGAGTATTAAACAATCAGGGGAACACACTCTCCTCACTTATACCGTTCACCTGGTAACATGTCCCGTGTGTATTGAACAATCAGGGGAACACACTCTCCTCACTTATACTGTTGATCTGGTAACATGTCCCGTGTATATTAAACCATCAGGGGAACACACTCTCCTCACTTATACTTTTCACCTGGTAACATGTCCCGTCTCTATTAACCCATCAGGGGAACACACTCTCCTCACTTATACTGTTGATCTGGTAACATGTCCCGTGTATATTAAACCATCAGGGGAACACACTCTCCTCACTTATACTGTTCATCTGGTAACATGTCCCGTCAGTATTAAACCATCAGGGGAACACAGTCTCCTCACTTATACTGCTCACTTGGTAACATGTCCTTTGCATATTTAACCATCAGGGGAAATCATTCTGCTCACTTATACTGTTCACCTGGTGACATGTCCCGTGTGTATTAAACAATCAGGGGAACACACTCTCCTCACTTATACTGTTCACCTGGTAACATGTCCCGTGAGTATTAAACAATCAGGGAAAAACACTCTCCTCACTTATACTGTTCACCAGATAATATGTCCAGTGTATATTAAACCATCAGGGGAATACATTCTCCTCACTTATACTGTTCACCTGGTAACATGTCCCGTCAGTATTAAACAATCAGGGGAACACACTCTCCTCACTTATACTGTTCACCTGGTGACATGTCCCTTGTGTATTAAACAATCAGGGGATCACATTCTCCTCACTTATGCTGTTCACCTGGTAACATGTCCCGTGTCTATTAAACCATCAGGGGAACGCACTCTCCTCACTTATACTGTTCACCTGGTAACATGTCCCATCAGTATTAAACAATCAGGGGAACACACTCTCCTCACTTATACTGTTCACCTGGTGACATGTCCCGTCAGTATTAAACAATCAGGGGAACACACTCTCCTCACTTATACTGTTCACCTGGTGACATGTCCCGTGTGTATTAAAGAATCAGGGGATCACACTCTCCTCACTTGTACTGTTCACCTGGTAACATGTCCCGTGTCTATTAAACCATCAGGGGAACACACTCTCCTCACTTATACTGTTCACCTGGTAACATGTCCCGTGTGTGTTAAACCATCAGGGGAACACACTCTCCTCACTTATACTGTTCACCTGGTAACATGTCCCGTGAGTATTAAACAATCAGGGGAACACACTCTCCTCACTTATACTGTTCACCTGGTGACATGTCCCGTCTCTATTAAACCATCAGGGGAACACACTCTCCTCACTTATACTGTTGATCTGGTAACATGTCCCGTGTATATTAAACCATCAGGGGAACACAGTCTCCTCACTTGTACTGTTCACCTGGTAACATGTCCTTTGCATATTTAACCATCAGGGGAAATCATTCTGCTCACTTATACTGTTCACCTGGTGACATGTCCCGTGTGTATTAAACAATCAGGGGAACACACTCTCCTGACTTATACTTTTTACCCGGTGACATGTCCCGTGTGCATTAAACAATCAGGGGAACACACTCTCCTCACTTATACTGTTCACCCGATGACATGTCCCGTGTGTATTAAACAATCAGGGGAACACACTCTCCTCACTTATACTGTTCACCTGGTAACATGTCCCGTGTCTATTAAACCATCAGGGGAACAAACTCTCCTCACTTATACTGTTCACCTGGTAACATGTCCCGTCAGTATTAAACAATCAGGGGAACACACTCTCCTCACTTATACTGTTCACCTGGTAACATGTCCCATCAGTATTAAACAATCAGGGGAACACACTCTCCTCACTTATACTGTTCACCTGGTGACATGTCCCGTCAGTATTAAACAATCAGGGGAACACACTCTCCTCACTTATACTGTTCACCTGGTGACATGTCCCGTGTGTATTAAACAATCAGGGGATCACACTCTCCTCAATTATACTGTTCACCTGCTGACATTTTCCGGGTATATTAAAACATCACGGGAACACACTCTCCTCACTTATACTGTTCTCCTGTTAACATGTCCCGTGCGTGTTAAACCATCAGGGGAACACACTCTCCTCACTTATACTGTTCACCTGGTAACATGTCCCGTGAGTATTAAACAATCAGGGGAACATACTCTCCTCACTTATACTGCTGATCTGGTAACATGTCCCGTGTATATTAAACCATCAGAGGAACACACTCTCCTCACTTATACTGTTCACCTGGTAACATGTCCCGTGTATATTAAACCATCAGGGGAACACACTCTCCTCACTTATACTGTTCACCTGGTAACATGTCCCGTGTATATTAAACCATCAGGGGAACACACTCTCCTCACTTATACTGTTCACCTGGTGACATGTCCCGTCTCTATTAACCCATCAGGGGAACACACTCTCCTCACTTATACTGTTGATCTGGTAACATGTCCCGTGTATATTAAACCATCAGGGGAACACACTCTCCTCACTTATACTGTTCACCTGGTAACATGTCCCGTGTATATTAAACCATCAGGGGAACACACTCTCCTCACTTATACTGTTCACCTGGTAACATGTCCCGTGTATATTAAACCATCAGGGGAACACACTCTCCTCACTTATACTGTTCAGCTGGTAACATGTCCTGTGTGCATTAAACCATCAGAGGAACACACTCTCCTCACTTATACTGTTCATCTGGTAACATGTCCCGTCAGTGTTAAACTATCAGGGGAACACAGTCTCCTCACTGATACTGTTCACCTGGTAACATGTCCTTTGCATATTTAACCATCAGGGGAAATCATTCTGCTCACTTATACTGTTCACCTGGTGACATGTCCCGTGTGTATTAAACATTCAGGGGAACACACTCTCCTCACTTATACTGTTCACCCGATGACATGTCCCGTGTGTATTAAACAATCAGGGGAACACACTCTCCTCACTTATACTGTTCACCTGGTAACATGTCCCGTGTCTATTAAACCATCAGGGGAACACTCTCTCCTCACTTATACTGTTCACCTGGTAACATGTCCCGTCAGTATTAAACAATCAGGGGAACACACTCTCCTCACTTATACTGTTCACCTGGTAACATGTCCCGAGTGTATTAAACAATCAGGGGATCACACTCTCCTCAATTATACTGTTCACCTGCTGACATTTTCCGGGTATATTAAAACATCAGGGGAACACACTCTCCTCACTTATACTGTTCACCTGGTGACATGTCCCGTGCGTGTTAAACCATCAGGGGAACACACTGTCCTCACTTATACTGTTCACCTGGTGACATGTCCCGTCTCTATTAATCCATCAGGGGAACACACTCTCCTCACTTACACTGTTGATCTGGTAACATGTCCCGTGTATATTAAACCATCAGGGGAACACACTCTCCTCACTTATCCTGTTCACCTGGTAACATGTCCCGTGTATATTAAACCATCAGGGGAACACACTCTCCTCACTTATCCTGTTCACCTGGTAACATGTCCCGTGTATATTAAACCATCAGGGGAAAACACTCTCCTCACTTATACTGTTCACCAGATAATATGTCCAGTGTATATTAAACCATCAGGGGAATACATTCTCCTCACTTATACAGTTCATCTGGTAACATGTCCCGTCAGTATTAAACAATCAGGGGAACACACTCTCCTCACTTATACTGTTCACCTGGTAACATGTCCCGTGAGTATTAAACAATCAGGGAAACACACTCTCCTCACTTATACTGTTCACCTGGTGACATGTCCCGTGTGTATTAAACAATCAGGGGATCACACTCTCCTCACTTATACTGTTCACCTGGTAACATGTCCCGTGTATATTAAACCATCAGGGGAACACACTCTCCTCACTTACACTGTTGATCTGGTAACATGTCCCGTGTATATTAAACCATCAGGGGAACACACTCTCCTCACTTATCCTGTTCACCTGGTAACATGTCCCGTGTATATTAAACCATCAGGGGAACACACTCTCCTCACTTATACTGTTCACCTGGTAACATGTCCCGTGAGTATTAAACTATCAGGGGAAAACACTCTCCTCACTTATACTGTTCACCAGATAATATGTCCAGTGTATATTAAACCATCAGGGGAATACATTCTCCTCACTTATACAGTTCATCTGGTAACATGTCCCGTCAGTATTAAACAATCAGGGGAACACACTCTCCTCACTTATACTGTTCACCTGGTAACATGTCCCGTGAGTATTAAACAATCAGGGGAACACACTCTCCTCACTTATACTGTTCACCTGGTGACATGTCCCGTGTGTATTAAACAATCAGGGGATCACACTCTCCTCACTTATACTGTTCACCTGGTAACATGTCCCGTGAGTATTAAACAATCAGGGGAAAACACTCTCCTCACTTATACTGTTCACCAGATAATATGTCCAGTGTATATTAAACCATCAGGGGAATACATTCTCCTCACTTATACAGTTCATCTGGTAACATGTCCCGTGTGTATTAAACAATCAGGGGATCACATTCTCCTCACTTATGCTGTTCACCTGGTAACATGTCCCGTGTCTATTAAACCATCAGGGGAACGCACTCTCCTCACTTATACTGTTCACCTGGTAACATGTCCCATCAGTATTAAACAATCAGGGGAACACACTCTCCTCACTTATACTGTTCACCTGGTAACATGTCCCGTAAGTATTAAACAATCAGGGGAACACACTCTCCTCACTTATACTGTTCACCTGGTGACATGTCCCGTCAGTATTAAACAATCAGGGGAACACACTCTCCTCACTTATACTGTTCACCTGGTGACATGTCCCGTGTGTATTAAAGAATCAGGGGATCACACTCTCCTCACTTGTACTGTTCACCTGGTAACATGTCCCGTGTCTATTAAACCATCAGGGGAACACACTCTCCTCACTTATACTGTTCACCTGGTAACATGTCCCATGCGTGTTAAACCATCAGGGGAACACACTCTCCTCACTTATACTGTTCACCTGGTAACATGTCCCGTGAGTATTAAACAATCAGGGGAACACACTCTCCTCACTTATACTGTTCACCTGGTGACATGTCCTTTGCATATTTAACCATCAGGGGAAATCATTCTGCTCACTTATACTGTTCACCTGGTGACATGTCCCGTGTGTATTAAACAATCAGGGGAACACACTCTCCTGACTTATACTGTTCACCTGGTAACATGTCCCGTGTCTATTAAACCATCAGGGGAATACACTCTCCTCACTTATACTGTTCACCTGGTAACATGTCCCGTCAGTATTAAACAATCAGGGGAACACACTCTCCTCACTTATACTGTTCACCTGGTAACATGTCCCGTCAGTATTAAACAATCAGGGGAACACACTCTCCTCACTTATACTGTTCACCTGGTAACATGTCCCGTCAGTATTAAACAATCAGGGGAACACACTCTCCTCAATTATACTGTTCACCTGCTGACATTTTCCGGGTATATTAAAACATCACGGGAACACACTCTCCTCACTTATACTGTTCTCCTGTTAACATGTCCCGTGCGTGTTAAACCATCAGGGGAAAACACTCTCCTCACTTATACTGTTCACCTGGTAACATGTCCCGTGAGTATTAAACAATCAGGGGAACACACTCTCCTCACTTATACTGTTCACCTGGTGACATGTCCCGTCTCTATTAAACCATCAGGGGAACACACTCTCCTCACTTATACTGTTGATCTGGTAACATGTCCCGTGTATATTAAACCATCAGGGGAACACACTCTCCTCACTTATACTGTTCACCTGGTAACATGTCCCGTGTATATTAAACCATCAGGGGAACACACTCTCCTCACTTATACTGTTCACCTGGTAACATGTCCCGTGTGTATTAAACCCTCAGGGGAACACACTCTCCTCACTTACACTGTTCACCTGGTAACATGTCCTTTGCATATTTAACCATCAGGGGAAATCATTCTGCTCACTTATACTGTTCACCTGGTGACATGTCCCGTGTGTATTAAACAATCAGGGGAACACACTCTCCTGACTTATACTGTTCACCTGGTAACATGTCCCGTGTCTATTAAACCATCAGGGGAACACACTCTCCTCACTTATACTGTTCACCTGGTAACATGTCCCGTCAGTATTAAACAATCAGGGGAACACACTCTCCTCACTTATACTGTTCACCTGGTAACATGTCCCGTCAGTATTAAACAATCAGGGGAACACACTCTCCTCACTTATACTGTTCACCTGGTAACATGTCCCGTCAGTATTAAACAATCAGGGGAACACACTCTCCTCAATTATACTGTTCACCTGCTGACATTTTCCGGGTATATTAAAACATCACGGGAACACACTCTCCTCACTTATACTGTTCTCCTGTTAACATGTCCCGTGCGTGTTAAACCATCAGGGGAACACACTCTCCTCACTTATACTGTTCACCTGGTAACATGTCCCGTGAGTATTAAACAATCAGGGGAACATACTCTCCTCACTTATACTGCTGATCTGGTAACATGTCCCGTGTATATTAAACCATCAGGGGAACACACTCTCCTCACTTATACTGTTCACCTGGTAACATGTCCCGTGTATATTAAACCATCAGGGGAACACACTCTCCTCACTTATACTGTTCACCTGGTAACATGTCCCGTGTATATTAAACCATCAGGGGAACACACTCTCCTCACTTATACTGTTCACCTGGTGACATGTCCCGTCTCTATTAACCCATCAGGGGAACACACTCTCCTCACTTATACTGTTGATCTGGTAACATGTCCCGTGTATATTAAACCATCAGGGGAACACACTCTCCTCACTTATACTGTTCACCTGGTAACATGTCCCGTGTATATTAAACCATCAGGGGAACACACTCTCCTCACTTATACTGTTCACCTGGTAACATGTCCCGTGTATATTAAACCATCAGGGGAACACAGTCTCCTCACTTATACTGTTCAGCTCTTAACATGTCCTGTGTGCATTAAACCATCAGAGGAACACACTCTCCTCACTTATACTGTTCATCTGGTAACATGTCCCGTCAGTGTTAAACTATCAGGGGAACACAGTCTCCTCACTGATACTGTTCACCTGGTAACATGTCCTTTGCATATTTAACCATCAGGGGAAATCATTCTGCTCACTTATACTGTTCACCTGGTGACATGTCCCGTGTGTATTAAACATTCAGGGGAACACACTCTCCTCACTTATACTGTTCACCCGATGACATGTCCCGTGTGTATTAAACAATCAGGGGAACACACTCTCCTCACTTATACTGTTCACCTGGTAACATGTCCCGTGTGTATTAAACAATCAGGGGATCACACTCTCCTCAATTATACTGTTCACCTGCTGACATTTTCCGGGTATATTAAAACAGCAGGGGAACACACTCTCCTCACTTATACTGTTCACCTGGTAACATGTCCCATGCGTGTTAAACCATCAGGGGAACACACTCTCCTCACTTATACTGTTCACCTGGTAACATGTCCCGTGTGTATTAAACAATCAGGGGAACACACTCTCCTCACTTATACTGTTCACCTGGTAACATGTCCCGTGTCTATTAAACCATCAGGGGAACACTCTCTCCTCACTTATACTGTTCACCTGGTAACATGTCCCGTCAGTATTAAACAATCAGGGGAACACACTCTCCTCACTTATACTGTTCACCTGGTAACATGTCCCGTGCGTGTTAAACCATCAGGGGAACACACTCTCCTCACTTATACTGTTCACCTGGTAACATGTCCCGTGAGTATTAAACAATCAGGGGAACACACTCTCCTCACTTATACTGTTCACCTGGTGACATGTCCCGTCTCTATTAATCCATCAGGGGAACACACTCTCCTCACTTACACTGTTGATCTGGTAACATGTCCCGTGTATATTAAACCATCAGGGGAACACACTCTCCTCACTTATACTGTTCACCTGGTAACATGTCCCGTGTATATTAAACCATCAGGGGAACACACTCTCCTCACTTATACTGTTCACCTGGTAACATGTCCCGTGAGTATTAAACTATCAGGGGAAAACACTCTCCTCACTTATACTGTTCACCAGATAATATGTCCAGTGTATATTAAACCATCAGGGGAATACATTCTCCTCACTTATACAGTTCATCTGGTAACATGTCCCGTCAGTATTAAACAATCAGGGGAACACACTCTCCTCAATTATACTGTTCACCTGGTAACATGTCCCGTGAGTATTAAACAATCAGGGGAAAACACTCTCCTCACTTAAACTGTTCACCTGGTAACATGTCCCGTGAGTATTAAACAATCAGGGGAAAACACTCTCCTCACTTATACTGTTCACCAGATAATATGTCCAGTGTATATTAAACCATCAGGGGAACACACTCTCCTCACTTATACTGTTCACCTGGTAACATGTCCCGTGAGTGTTAAACAATCAGGGGAAAACACTCTCCTCACTTATACTGTTCACCAGATAATATGTCCAGTGTATATTAAACCATCAGGGGAACACACTCTCGTCACTTATACTGTTCACCTGGTAACATGTCCCGTGAGTATTAAACAATCAGGGGAAAACACTCTCCTCACTTATACTGTTCACCAGATAATATGTCCAGTGTATATTAAACCATCAGGGGAATACATTCTCCTCACTTATACAGTTCATCTGGTAACATGTCCCGTCAGTATTAAACAATCAGGGGAACACACTCTCCTCACTTATACTGTTCACCTGGTAACATGTCCCATCAGTATTAAACAATCAGGGGAACACACTCTCCTCACTTTTACTGTTCACCTGGTGACATGTCCCGTCAGTATTAAACAATCAGGGGAACACACTCTCCTCAATTATACTGTTCACCTGGTAACATGTCCCGTGTGTATTAAACCATCAGGGGAACACACTCTCCTCACTTATACCGTTCACCTGGTAACATGTCCCATCAGTATTAAACAATCAGGGGAACACACTCTCCTCACTTTTACTGTTCACCTGGTGACATGTCCCGTGTGTATTAAACCATCAGGGGAACACACTCTCCTCACTTATACCGTTCACCTGGTAACATGTCCCATCAGTATTAAACAATCAGGGGAACACACTCTCCTCACTTTTATTGTTCACCTGGTAACATGTCCCGTGTCTATTAAACCATCAGGGGAACACACTCTCTTCACTTATACTGTTCACCTGGTAACATGTCCCATCAGTATTAAACAATCAGGGGAACACACTCTCCTCACTTTTACTGTTCACCTGGTGACATGTCCCGTCAGTATTAAACAATCAGGGGAACACACTCTCCTCACTTTTACTGTTCACCTGGTGACATGTCCCGTGTGTATTAAAGAATCAGGGGATCACACTCTCCTCACTTATACTGTTCACCTGGTAACATGTCCCGTGTCTATTAAACCATCAGGGGAACACACTCTCCTCACTTATACTGTTCACCTGATAACATGTCCCGTCAGTATTAAACAATCAGGGGAACACACTCTCCTCACTTATACTGTTCACCTGGTAACATGTCCCGTGTGTATTAAACAATCAGGGGATCACACTCTCCTCAATTATACTGTTCACCTGCTGACATTAACCAGGTATATTAAAACATCAGGGGAACACACTCTCCTCACTTATACTGTTCACCTGGTAACATGTCCCGTGCGTGTTAAACCATCAGGGGAACACACTCTCCTCTCTTATACTGTTCACCTGGTAACATGTCCCGTGAGTATTAAACAATCAGGGGAACACACTCTCCTCACTTATACTGTTCACCTGGTGACATGTCCCGTCTCTATTAACCCATCAGGGGAACACACTCTCCTCACTTATACTGTTGATCTGGTAACAAGTCCAGTGTATATTAAACCATCATGGGAACACACTCTCCTCACTTATACTGTTCACCTGGTAACATGTCCCGTGTATATTAAACCATCAGGGGAACACAGTCTCCTCACTTATACTGTTGATCTGGTAACATGTCCCGTGTATATTAAACCATCAGGGGAACACACTCTCCTCACTTATACTGTTGATCTGGTAACATGTCCCGTGTATATTAAACCATCAGGGGAACACACTCTCCTCACTTATACTGTTCACCTGGTAACATGTCCCGTGTATATTAAACCATCAGGGGAACACAGACTCCTCACTTATACTGTTCAGCTGGTAACATGTCCTGTGTGCATTAAACCATCAGAGGAACACACTCTCCTCACTTATACTGTTCATCTGGTAACATGTCCCGTGAGTATTAAACAATCAGGGGAACACAGACTCCTCACTTATACTGTTCACCTGGTAACATGTCCCGTGTATATTAAACCATCAGGGGAACACACTCTCCTCACTTATACTGTTCACCTGGTAACATGTCCCGTGTATATTAAACCATCAGGGGAACACAGTCTCCTCACTTATACTGTTCAGCTCTTAACATGTCCTGTGTGCATTAAACCATCAGAGGAACACACTCTCCTCACTTATACTGTTCATCTGGTAACATGTCCCGTCAGTGTTAAACTATCAGGGGAACACAGTCTCCTCACTGATACTGTTCACCTGGTAACATGTCCTTTGCATATTTAACCATCAGGGGAAATCATTCTGCTCACTTATACTGTTCACCTGGTGACATGTCCCGTGTGTATTAAACATTCAGGGGAACACACTCTCCTCACTTATACTGTTCACCCGATGACATGTCCCGTGTGTATTAAACAATCAGGGGAACACACTCTCCTCACTTATACTGTTCACCTGGTAACATGTCCCGTGTGTATTAAACAATCAGGGGATCACACTCTCCTCAATTATACTGTTCACCTGCTGACATTTTCCGGGTATATTAAAACAGCAGGGGAACACACTCTCCTCACTTATACTGTTCACCTGGTAACATGTCCCATGCGTGTTAAACCATCAGGGGAACACACTCTCCTCACTTATACTGTTCACCTGGTAACATGTCCCGTGTGTATTAAACAATCAGGGGAACACACTCTCCTCACTTATACTGTTCACCTGGTAACATGTCCCGTGTCTATTAAACCATCAGGGGAACACTCTCTCCTCACTTATACTGTTCACCTGGTAACATGTCCCGTCAGTATTAAACAATCAGGGGAACACACTCTCCTCACTTATACTGTTCACCTGGTAACATGTCCCGTGCGTGTTAAACCATCAGGGGAACACACTCTCCTCACTTATACTGTTCACCTGGTAACATGTCCCGTGAGTATTAAACAATCAGGGGAACACACTCTCCTCACTTATACTGTTCACCTGGTGACATGTCCCGTCTCTATTAATCCATCAGGGGAACACACTCTCCTCACTTACACTGTTGATCTGGTAACATGTCCCGTGTATATTAAACCATCAGGGGAACACACTCTCCTCACTTATACTGTTCACCTGGTAACATGTCCCGTGTATATTAAACCATCAGGGGAACACACTCTCCTCACTTATACTGTTCACCTGGTAACATGTCCCGTGAGTATTAAACTATCAGGGGAAAACACTCTCCTCACTTATACTGTTCACCAGATAATATGTCCAGTGTATATTAAACCATCAGGGGAATACATTCTCCTCACTTATACAGTTCATCTGGTAACATGTCCCGTCAGTATTAAACAATCAGGGGAACACACTCTCCTCAATTATACTGTTCACCTGGTAACATGTCCCGTGAGTATTAAACAATCAGGGGAAAACACTCTCCTCACTTAAACTGTTCACCTGGTAACATGTCCCGTGAGTATTAAACAATCAGGGGAAAACACTCTCCTCACTTATACTGTTCACCAGATAATATGTCCAGTGTATATTAAACCATCAGGGGAACACACTCTCCTCACTTATACTGTTCACCTGGTAACATGTCCCGTGAGTGTTAAACAATCAGGGGAAAACACTCTCCTCACTTATACTGTTCACCAGATAATATGTCCAGTGTATATTAAACCATCAGGGGAACACACTCTCGTCACTTATACTGTTCACCTGGTAACATGTCCCGTGAGTATTAAACAATCAGGGGAAAACACTCTCCTCACTTATACTGTTCACCAGATAATATGTCCAGTGTATATTAAACCATCAGGGGAATACATTCTCCTCACTTATACAGTTCATCTGGTAACATGTCCCGTCAGTATTAAACAATCAGGGGAACACACTCTCCTCACTTATACTGTTCACCTGGTAACATGTCCCATCAGTATTAAACAATCAGGGGAACACACTCTCCTCACTTTTACTGTTCACCTGGTGACATGTCCCGTCAGTATTAAACAATCAGGGGAACACACTCTCCTCAATTATACTGTTCACCTGGTAACATGTCCCGTGTGTATTAAACCATCAGGGGAACACACTCTCCTCACTTATACCGTTCACCTGGTAACATGTCCCATCAGTATTAAACAATCAGGGGAACACACTCTCCTCACTTTTACTGTTCACCTGGTGACATGTCCCGTGTGTATTAAACCATCAGGGGAACACACTCTCCTCACTTATACCGTTCACCTGGTAACATGTCCCATCAGTATTAAACAATCAGGGGAACACACTCTCCTCACTTTTATTGTTCACCTGGTAACATGTCCCGTGTCTATTAAACCATCAGGGGAACACACTCTCTTCACTTATACTGTTCACCTGGTAACATGTCCCATCAGTATTAAACAATCAGGGGAACACACTCTCCTCACTTTTACTGTTCACCTGGTGACATGTCCCGTCAGTATTAAACAATCAGGGGAACACACTCTCCTCACTTTTACTGTTCACCTGGTGACATGTCCCGTGTGTATTAAAGAATCAGGGGATCACACTCTCCTCACTTATACTGTTCACCTGGTAACATGTCCCGTGTCTATTAAACCATCAGGGGAACACACTCTCCTCACTTATACTGTTCACCTGATAACATGTCCCGTCAGTATTAAACAATCAGGGGAACACACTCTCCTCACTTATACTGTTCACCTGGTAACATGTCCCGTGTGTATTAAACAATCAGGGGATCACACTCTCCTCAATTATACTGTTCACCTGCTGACATTAACCAGGTATATTAAAACATCAGGGGAACACACTCTCCTCACTTATACTGTTCACCTGGTAACATGTCCCGTGCGTGTTAAACCATCAGGGGAACACACTCTCCTCTCTTATACTGTTCACCTGGTAACATGTCCCGTGAGTATTAAACAATCAGGGGAACACACTCTCCTCACTTATACTGTTCACCTGGTGACATGTCCCGTCTCTATTAACCCATCAGGGGAACACACTCTCCTCACTTATACTGTTGATCTGGTAACAAGTCCAGTGTATATTAAACCATCATGGGAACACACTCTCCTCACTTATACTGTTCACCTGGTAACATGTCCCGTGTATATTAAACCATCAGGGGAACACAGTCTCCTCACTTATACTGTTGATCTGGTAACATGTCCCGTGTATATTAAACCATCAGGGGAACACACTCTCCTCACTTATACTGTTGATCTGGTAACATGTCCCGTGTATATTAAACCATCAGGGGAACACACTCTCCTCACTTATACTGTTCACCTGGTAACATGTCCCGTGTATATTAAACCATCAGGGGAACACAGACTCCTCACTTATACTGTTCAGCTGGTAACATGTCCTGTGTGCATTAAACCATCAGAGGAACACACTCTCCTCACTTATACTGTTCATCTGGTAACATGTCCCGTGAGTATTAAACAATCAGGGGAACACAGACTCCTCACTTATACTGTTCACCTGGTAACATGTCCCGTGTATATTAAACCATCAGGGGAACACACTCTCCTCACTGATACTGTTCACCTGGTGACATGTCCCGTGTGTATTAAGCAATCAGGGGAACACACTCTCCTCACTTATACTTTTTACCCGGTGACATGTCCCGTGTGTATTAAACAATCAGGGGAACACACTCTCCTCACTTATACTGTTCACCCGATGACATGTCCCGTGTGTATTAAACAATCAGGGGAACAGACTCTCCTCACTTATACTGTTCACCTGGTAACATGTCCCGTGCGTGTTAAACCATCAGGGGAACACACTCTCCACAGTTACACTGTTCACCTGGTGACATGTCCCGTGTGTATTAAACAATCAGGGGAACACACTCTCCTCACTTATACTGTTCACCCGATGACATGTCCCGTGTGTATTAAACAATCAGGGGAACACACTCTCCTCACTTATACTGTTCACCTGGTAACATGTCCCGTGCGTGTTAAACCATCAGGGGAACACACTCTCCACAGTTACACTGTTCACCTGGTGACATGTCCTGTGTATATTAAACAATCAGGGGAACACACTCTCCTCACTTATACTGTTCACCTGGTAACATGTCCTTTGTATATTAAACCATCAGGGGAACACACTCTCCTCACTTATACTGTTCACCTGGTAACATGTCCCGTGAGTATTAAACAATCAGGGGAAATCACTCTCCTCACTTATACTGTTCACCAGATAATATGTCCAGTGTATATTAAACCATCAGGGGAATACATTCTCCTCATTTATACTGTTCACCTGGTAACATGTACCGTCAGTATTAAACAATCAGGGGAACACACTCTCCTCACTTATACTGTTCACCTGGTGACATGTCCCGTGTGTATTAAACAATCAGGGGATCACACTCTGCTCACTTATACTGTTCACCTGGTAACATGTCCCGTGTCTATTAAACCATCAGGGGAACACACTCTCCTCACTTATACTGTTCACCTGGTAACATGTCCCGTGTATATTAAACCATCAGGGGAAAACACTCTCCTCACTTATACTGTTCACCTGGTAACATGTCCCGTGTATATTAAACCATCAGGGGAACACACTCTCCTCACTTACACTGTTCACCTGGTAACATGTCCCGTCAGTATTAAACCATCAGGGGAACACAGTCTCCTCACTTATACTTTTCACCTGTTAACATGTCCTTTGCATATTTAACCATCAGGGGAAATCATTCTGCTCACTTATACTGTTCACCTGGTGACATGTCCCGTGTGTATTAAACAATCAGGGGAACACACTCTCCTCACTTATACTGTTCAACTGGTGACATGTCCCGTGTGTATTAAACAATCAGGGGAACACACTCTCCTCACTTATACTGTTCACCTGGTGACATGTCCCGTGTGTATTAAACAATCAGGGGAACACACTCTCCTCACTTATACTGTTCACCTGGTGACATGTCCCGTGTGTATTAAACAATCAGGGGAACACAATCTCCTCACTTATCCTGTTCACCTGGTAACATGTCCTGTGTATATTAAACCATCAGGGGAACACACTCTCCTCACTTATACTGTTCACCTGGTAACATGTCCCGTGAGTATTAAACAATCAGGGGAAAACACTCTCCTCACTTATACTGTTCACCTGGTGACATGTCGAGTGTATATTAAACCATCAGGGGAATACATTCTCCTCACTTATACTGTTCACCTGGTAACATGTCCCGTCAGTATTAAACAATCAGGGGAACACACTCTCCTCACTTATACTGTTCACCTGGTGACATGTCCCGTGTGTATTAAACAATCAGGGGATCACAGTCTCCTCACTTATACTGTTCACCTGGTAACATGTCCCGTCAGTATTAAACAATCAGGGGAACACACTCTCCTCACTTATACTGTTCACCTGGTAACATGTCCCGTCAGTATTAAACAATCAGGGGAACACACTCTCCTCACTTATACTGTTCACCTGCTGACATGTCCCGTCTGTATTAAACAATCAGGGGAACACACTCTCCTCACTTATACTGTTCACCTGGTAACATGTCCCGTGTCTATTAAACCATCAGGGGAACACACTCTCCTCACTTATACTGTTCACCTGGTAACATGTCCCGTCAGTATTAAACAATCGGGGGAACACACTCTCCTCACTTTTACTGTTCACCTGGTGACATGTCCCGTCAGTATTAAACAATCAGGGGAACACACTCTCCTCACTTTTACTGTTCACCTGGTGACATGTCCCGTGTGTATTAAAGAATCAGGGGATCACACTCTCCTCACTTATACTGTTCACCTGGTAACATGTCCCGTGTCTATTAAACCATCAGGGGAACACACTCTCCTCACTTATACTGTTCACCTGGTAACATGTCCCGTCAGTATTAAACAATCAGGGGAACACACTCTCCTCACTTATACTGTTCACCTGGTAACATGTCCCGTCAGTATTAAACAATCAGGGGAACACACTCTCCTCACTTTTACTGTTCACCTGCTGACATTAACCGGGTATATTAAAACATCAGGGGAACACACTCTCCTCACTTATACTGTTCACCTGGTAACATGTCCCGTGCGTGTTAAACCATCAGGGGAACACACTCTCCTCTCTTATACTGTTCACCTGGTAACATGTCCCGTGAGTATTAAACAATCAGGGGAACACACTCTCCTCACTTATACTGTTCACCTGGTGACATGTCCCGTCTCTATTAACCCATCAGGGGAACACACTCTCCTCACTTATACTGTTGATCTGGTAACATGTCCAGTGTATATTAAACCATCAGGGGAACACACTCTCCTCACTTATACTGTTCACCTGGTAACATGTCCCGTGTATATTAAACCATCAGGGGAACAAAGTCTCCTCACTTATACTGTTGATCTGGTAACATGTCCCGTGTATATTAAACCATCAGGGGAACACACTCTCCTCACTTATACTGTTGATCTGGTAACATGTCCCGTGTATATTAAACCATCAGGGGAACACACTCTCCTCACTTATACTGTTCACCTGGTAACATGTCCCGTCAGTGTTAAACTATCAGGGGAACACAGACTCCTCACTTATACTGTTCACCTGGTAACATGTCCCGTGTATATTAAACCATCAGGGGAACACACTCTCCTCACTGATACTGTTCACCTGGTGACATGTCCCGTGTGTATTAAACAATCAGGGGAACACACTCTCCTCACTTATACTTTTTACCCGGTGACATGTCCCGTGTGTATTAAACAATCAGGGGAACACACTCTCCTCACTTATACTGTTCACCCGATGACATGTCCCGTGTGTATTAAACAATCAGGGGAACACACTCTCCTCACTTATACTGTTCACCTCTTAACATGTCCCGTCCGTGTTAAACCATCAGGGGAACACACTCTCCTCACTTATACTGTTCACCTCTTAACATGTCCCGTGCGTGTTAAACCATCAGGGGAACACACTCTCCACAGTTACACTGTTCACCTGGTGACATGTCCCGTGTGTATTAAACAATCAGGGGAACACACTCTCCTCACTTATACTGTTCACCTGGTAACATGTCCTGTGTATATTAAACCATCAGGGGAACACACTCTCCTCAGTTATACTGTTCACCTGGTGACATGTTCCGTGCGTGTTAAACCATCAGGGGAACACACTCTCCTCACTTATACTGTTCACCTGGTAACATGTCCCGTGAGTATTAAACAATCAGGGGAAAACACTCTCCTCACTTATACTGTTCACCAGATAATATGTCCAGTGTATATTAAACCATCAGGGGAATACATTCTCCTCACTTATACTGTTCACCTGGTAACATGTCCCGTCAGTATTAAACAATCAGGGGAACACACTCTCCTCACTTATACTGTTCACCTGGTGACATGTCCCGTGTGTATTAAACAATCAGGGGATCACACTCTCCTCACTTATACTGTTCACCTGGTAACATGTCCCGTGTCTATTAAACCATCAAGGGAACACACTCTCCTCACTTATACTGTTCACCTGGTAACATGTCCCATCAGTATTAAACAATCAGGGGAACACACTCTCCTCACTTATACTGTTCACCTGGTAACATGTCCCGTCAGTATTAAACAATCAGGGGAACACACTCTCCTCACTTTTACTGTTCACCTGGTGACATGTCCCGTCAGTATTAAACAATCAGGGGAACACACTCTCCTCAATTATACTGTTCACCTGCTGACATTAACCGGGTATATTAAAACATCAGGGGAACACACTCTCCTCACTTATACTGTTCACCTGGTAACATGTCCCGTACGTGTTAAACCATCAGGGGAACACACTCTCCTCACTTATACTGTTCACCTGGTAACATGTCCCGTGAGTATTAAACAAACAGGGGAACACACTCTCCTCACTTATACTGTTCACCTGGTGACATGTCCCGTCTCTATTAACCCATCAGCGGAACACACTCTCCTCACTTATACTGTTGATCTGGTAACATGTCCCGTTTATATTAAACCAGCAGGGGAACACACTCTCCTCACTTATGCTGTTCTCCTGGTAACATGTCCCGTGTATATTAAACCATCAGGGGAACACACTCTCCTCACTTCTACTGTTCACCTGGTAACATGTCCCGTGTATATTAAACCATCAGGGGAACACACTCTCCTCACTTATACTGTTCACCTGGTAACATGTCCCGTGAGTATTAAACAATCAGGGGAACACACTCTCCTCACTTATACTGTTCACCTGGTGACATGTTCCGTCTCTATTAACCCATCAGGGTAACACACTCTCCTCACTTATACTGTTGATCTGGTAACATGTCCCGTGTATATTAAACCATAAGGGGAACACACTCTCCTCACTTATACTGTTCACCTGGTAACATGTCCCTTGTGTATTAAACAATCAGGGGAACACACTCTCCTCACTTATGCTGTTCACCTGGTAACATGTCCTGTGTATATTAAACCATCAGGGGAACACACTCTCCTCAGTTATACTGTTCACCTGGTGACATGTTCCGTGCGTGTTAAACCATCAGGGGAACACACTCTCCTCACTTATACTGTTCACCTGGTAACATGTCCCGTGAGTATTAAACAATCAGGGGAAAACACTCTCCTCACTTCTACTGTTCACCAGATAATATGTCCAGTGTATATTAAACCATCAGGGGAATACATTCTCCCAACTTATACTGTTCACCTGGTAACATGTCCCGTCAGTATTAAACAATCAGGGGAAATACACTCTCCTCACTGATACTGTTAACCTGGTGACATGTCCCGTGTGTATTAAACAATCAGGGGATCACACTCTCCTCACTTATACTGTTCACCTGGTAACATGTCCCGTGTCTATTAAACCTTCAGGGGAACACACTCTCCTCACTTATACTGTTCACCTGGTAACATGTCCCATCAGTATTAAACAATCAGGGGAACACACTCTCCTCACTTATACTTATCACCTGGTAACATGTCCCGTCAGTATTAAACAATCAGGGGAACACACTCTCCTCACTTTTACTGTTCACCTGTTGACATGTCCCGTCAGTATTAAACAATGAGGGGAACACACTCTCCTCACTTTTACTGTTCACCTGGTAACATGTCCCGTGTCTATTAAACCATCAGGGGAACACACTCTCCTCACTTATACTGTTCACCTGGTAACATGTCCCGTCAGTATTAAACAATCAGGGGAACACACTCTCCTCACTTATACTGTTCACCTGGTAACATGTCCCGTCAGTATTAAACAATGAGGGGAACACACTCTCCTCACTTATACTGTTCACCTGGTGACATGTCCCGTCTCTATTAACCCATCAGGGGAACACACTCTCCTCACTTATACTGTTGATCTGGTAACATGTCCCGTTTATATTAAACCATCAGGGGAACACACTCTCCTCACTTATACTGTTCACCTGGTAACATGTCCTGTGTGTATTAAACAATCAGGGGAAAACACTCTCCTCACTTATACTGTTCACCTGGTAACATGTCCCGTGTATATTAAACCATCAGGGGAACACACTCTCCTCACTTATACTGTTCACCTGGTAACATGTCCCGTGAGTATTAAACAATCAGGGGAACACAATCTCCTCACTTATACTGTTCACCTGGTGACATGTTCCGTCTCTATTAACCCATCAGGGGAACACACTCTCCTCACTTATACTGTTGATCTGGTAACATGTCCCGTGTATATTAAACCATCAGGGGAACACACTCTCCTCACTTATACTGTTCACCTGGTAACATGTCCCGTGTATATTAAACCATGAGGGGAACACACTCTCCTCACTTATACTGTTCACCTGGTGACATGTCCCGTGAGTATTAAACAATCAGGGGAACACACTCTCCTCACTTATACTGTTCACCTGGTGACATGTCCCGTGTATATTAAACAATCAGGGGATCACACTCTCCTCACTTATACTGTTCACCTGGTAACATGTCCCGTGTCTATTAAACCATCAGGGGAACACACTCTCCTCACTTATACTGTTCACCTGGTAACATGTCCCATCAGTATTAAACAATCAGGGGAACACACTCTCCTCACTTATACTGTTCACCTGGTAACATGTCCCGTCAGTGTTAAACAATCAGGGGAACACACTCTCCTCACTTTTACTGTTCACCTGGTGACATGTCCCGTCAGTATTAAACAATCAGGGGAACACACTCTCCTCACTTTTACTGTTCACCTGGTGACATGTCCCGTCAGTATTAAACAATCAGGGGAACACACTCTCCTCACTTATACTGTTCACCTGTTAACATGTCCCGTGTGTATTAAACAATCAGGGGAACACACTCTCCTCACTTATACTGTTCACCTGGTAACATGTCCCGTCAGTGTTAAACAATCAGGGGAACACACTCTCCTCACTTTTACTGTTCACCTGGTGACATGTCCCGTCAGTGTTAAACAATCAGGGGAACACACTCTCCTCACTATTACTGTTCACCTGGTAACATGTCCCGTGAGTATTAAACAATCAGGGGAACACACTCTCCTCACTTATACTGTTCACCTGTTAACATATCCCGTCAGTATTAAACAATCAGGGGAACACACTCTCCTCTCTTATACTGTTCACCTGGTAACATGTCCCGTGAGTATTAAACAATCAGGGGAACACACTCTCCTCACTTATACTGTTCACCTGTTAACATGTCCCGTCAGTATTAAACAATCAGGGGAACACACTCTCCTCACTTATACTGTTCACCTGGTAACATGTCCCGTCAGTGTTAAACAATCAGGGGAACACACTCTCCTCACTTTTACTGTTCACCTGGTGACATGTCCCGTCAGTATTAAACAATCAGGGGAACACACTCTCCTCACTTATACTGTTCACCTGTTAACATGTCCCGTGTGTATTAAACAATCAGGGGAACACACTCTCCTCACTTATACTGTTCACCTGGTAACATGTCCCGTCAGTGTTAAACAATCAGGGGAACACACTCTCCTCACTTTTACTGTTCACCTGGTGACATGTCCCGTCAGTGTTAAACAATCAGGGGAACACACTCTCCTCACTTTTACTGTTCACCTGGTAACATGTCCCGTGAGTATTAAACAATCAGGGGAACACACTCTCCTCACTTATACTGTTCACCTGTTAACATGTCCCGTCAGTATTAAACAATCAGGGGAACACACTCTCCTCACTTATACTGTTCACCTGGTGACATGTCCCGTCTCTATTAACCCATCAGGGGAACACACTCTCCTCACTTATACTGTTGATCTGGTAACATGTCCAGTGTATATTAAACCATCAGGGGAACACACTCTCCTCACTTATACTGTTCACCTGGTAACATGTCCCGTGTATATTAAACCATCAGGGGAACACAGTCTCCTCACTTAATCTGTTGATCTGGTAACATGTCCCGTGTATATTAAACCATCAGGGGAACACACTCTCCTCACTTATACTGTTGATCTGGTAACATGTCCCGAGTATATTAAACCATCAGGGGAACACACTCTCCTCACTTATACTGCTCACCTGGTAACATGTCCCGTGTATATTAAACCATCAGGGGAAAACACTCTCCTCACTTATACTGTTCAGCTGGTAACATGTCCTGTGTGCATTAAACCATCAGAGGAACACACTCTCCACACTTATACTGTTCATCTGGTAACATGTCCCGTCAGTGTTAAACTATCAGGGGAACACAGACTCCTCACTTATACTGTTCACCTGGTAACATGTCCCGTGTATATTAAACCATCAGGGGAACACACTCTCCTCACTGATACTGTTCACCTGGTGACATGTCCCGTGTGTATTAAACAATCAGGGGAACACACTCTCCTCACTTATACTTTTTACCCGGTGACATGTCCCGTGTGTATTAAACAATCAGGGGAACACACTCTCCTCACTTATACTGTTCACCTGGTAACATGTCCCGTGCGTGTTAAACCATCAGGGGAACACACTCTCCACAGTTACACGGTTCACCTGGTGACATGTCCCGTGTGTATTAAACAATCAGGGGAACACACTCTCCTCACTTATACTGTTCACCTGGTAACATGTCCCGTGTGTATTAAACAATCAGGGGAACACACTCTCCTCACTTATACTGTTCACCTGGTAACATGTCCGGTGTATATTAAACCATCAGGGGAACACGCTCTCCTCAGTTATACTGTTCACCTGGTGACATGTTCCGTGCGTGTTAAAACATCAGGGGAACACACTCTCCTCACTTATACTGTTCACCTGGTAACATGTCCCGTGAGTATTAAACAATCAGGGGAAAACACTCTCCTCACTTATACTGTTCACCAGATAATATGTCCAGTGTATATTAAACCATCAGGGGAATACATTCTCCTCACTTATACTGTTCACCTGGTAACATGTCCCGTCAGTATTAAACAATCAGGGGAACACACTCTCCTCACTTATTACTGTTCACCAGGTGACATGTCCCGTGTGTATTAAACAATCAGGGGATCACACTCTCCTCACTTATACTGTTCACCTGGTAACATGTCCCGTGTCTATTAAACCATCAGGGGAACACACTCTCCTCACTTATACTGTTCACCTGGTAACATGTCCCATCAGTATTAAACAATCAGGGGAACACACTCTCCTCACTTATACTGTTCACCTGGTAACATGTCCCGTCAGTATTAAACAATCAGGGGAACACACTCTCCTCACTTTTACTGTTCACCTGGTAACATGTCCCGTGTCTATTAAACCATCAGGGGAACACACTCTCCTCACTTATACTGTTCACCTGGTAACATGTCCCGTCAGTATTAAACAATCAGGGGAACACTCTCTCCTCATTTATACTGTTCACCTGCTGACATTAACCGGGTATATTAAAACATCAGGGGAACACACTCTCCTCACTTATACTGTTCACCTGGTAACATGTCCCGTGCGTGTTAAACCATCAGGGGAACACACTCTCCTCACTTATACTGTTCACCTGGTAACATGCCCCGTGAGTATTAAACAATCATGGGAACACACTCTCCTCACTTATACTGTTCACCTGGTGACATGTCCCGTCTCTATTAACCCATCAGGGGAACACACTCTCCTCACTTATACTGTTGATCTGGTAACATGTCCCGTTTCTATTAAACCATCAGGGGAACACACTCTCCTCACTTATACTGTTCACCTGGTAACATGTCCCGTGTCTATTAAACCATCAGGGGAACACACTCTCCTCACTTATACTGTTCACCTGGTAACATGTCCCGTGAGTATTAAACAATCAGGGGAACACACTCTCCTCACTTATACTGTTCACCTGGTGACATGTTCCGTCTCTATTAACCCATCAGGGGAACACACTCTCCTCACTTATACTGTTGATCTGGTAACATGTCCCGTGTATATTAAACCATCAGGGGAACACACTCTCCTCACTTATACTGTTCACCTGGTAACATGTCCTGTGTATATTAAACCATCAGGGGAACACACTCTCCTCAGTTATACTGTTCACCTGGTGACATGTTCCGTGCGTGTTAAACCATCAGGGGAACACACTCTCCTCACTTATACTGTTCACCTGGTAACATGTCCTGTGAGTATTAAACAATCAGGGGAAAACACTCTCCTCACTTCTACTGTTCACCAGATAATATGTCCAGTGTATATTAAACCATCAGGGGAATACATTCTCCTCACTTATACTGTTCACCTGGTAACATGTCCCGTGTCTATTAAACCATCAGGGGAACACACTCTCCTCACTTATACTGTTCACCTGGTAACATGTCCCATCAGTATTAAACAATCAGGGGAACACACTCTCCTCACTTATACTGTTCACCTGGTAACATGTCCCGTCAGTATTAAACAATCAGGGGAACACACTCTCCTCACTTTTACTGTTCACCTGGTACATGTCCCGTCAGTATTAAACAATCAGGGGAACACACTCTCCTCACTTTTACTGTTCACCTGGTAACATGTCCCGTGTCTATTAAACCATCAGGGGAACACACTCTCCTCACTTATACTGTTCACCTGGTAACATGTCCCGTCAGTATTAAACAATCAGGGGAACACACTCTCCTCAATTATACTGTTCACCTGCTGACATTAACCGGGTATATTAAAACATCAGGGGAACACACTCTCCTCACTTATACTGTTCACCTGGTAACATGTCCCGTGCGTGTTAAACCATCAGGGGAACACACTCTCCTCACTTATACTGTTCACCTGGTAACATGTCCCGTGAGTATTAAACAATCAGGGGAACACACTCTCCTCACTTATACTGTTCACCTGGTGACATGTCCCGTCTCTATTAACCCATCAGGGGAACACACTCTCCTCACTTATACTGTTGATCTGGTAACATGTCCCGTTTATATTAAACCATCAGGGGAACACACTCTCCTCACTTATACTGTTCACCTGGTAACATGTCCCGTGTATATTAAACCATCAGGGGAACACACTTTCCTCACTTATACTGTTCACCTGGTAACATGTCCCGTGTATATTAAACCATCAGGGGAACACACTCTCCTCACTTATACTGTTCTTCTGGTAACATGTCCCGTCAGTTTTAAACCATCAGGGGAACACAGTCTCCTCACTTATACTGTTCACCTGGTAACATGTCCTTTGCATATTTAACCATCAGGGGAAATCATTCTGCTCACTTATACTGTTCACCTGGTGACATGTCCCGTGTGTATTAAACAATCAGGGGAACACACTCTCCACACCTATACTGTTCACCTGGTAACATGTCCTGTGTATCTTAAACCATCAGGGGAACACACTCTCCTCAGTTATACTGTTCACCTGGTGACATGTCCCGTGCATGTTAAACCATCAGGGGAACAAACTCTCCTCACTTATACTGTTCACCTGGTAACATGTCCCGTGAGTATTAAACAATCAGGGGAAAACACTCTCCTCACTTAAACTGTTCACCAGATAATATGTCCAGTGTATATTAAACCATCAGGGGAACACATTCTCCTCACTTATACTGTTCACCTGGTAACATGTCCAGTTTGTATTAAACAATCAGGGGAACACACACTCCTCACTTATACTGTTCACCTGGTAACATGTCCCGTGTATATTAAACCATCAGGGGAACACACTCTCCTCACTTATACTGTTCACCTGGTAACATGTCCAGTTTGTATTAAACAATCAGGGGAACACACACTCCTCACTTATACTGTTCACCTGGTAACATGTCCCGTGAATATTAAACCATCAGGGGAAAGCAATCCCCTCACTTATACTGTTCTCCTGGTAACATGTCCCGTGTATATGAAACCATCAGGGGAACACACTCTCCTCACTTATACTGTTCAGCTGGGAACATGTCCCGTGTGCATTAAACAATCAGGGGAACACACTCTCCTCACTTATACCGTTCACCTGATAACATATCCCGTGTGTATTAAACCATCAGGGGAACACACTCTCCTCACTTATACTGTTCAGCTGGTAACATGTCCCGTGAGCATTAAACAATCAGGGGAACACACTCTCCTCACTTACACCGTTCACCTGATAACATGTCCCGTGTGTATTAAACAATCAGGGGAACACACTCTCCTCACTTATACTGTTCACCTGGTAACATGTCCCATGTATAATAAACAATCAGGGGAACACACTCTCCTCACTTATACTGTTCACCTGGTAACATGTCCCGTGTATATTAAACAATCAGGGGAACACAGTCTCCTCACTTTTACTGTTCACCTGGTGACATGTCCCGTCAGTATTAAACAATCAGGGGAACACACTCTCCTCACTTTTACTGTTCACCTGGTGACATGTCCCGTGTGTATTAAAGAATCAGGGGATCACACTCTCCTCACTTATACTGTTCACCATGTAACATGTCCCGTGTCTATTAAACCATCAGGGGAACACACTCTCCTCACTTATACTGTTCACCTGGTAACATGTCCCGTCAGTATTAAACAATCAGGGGAACACACTCTCCTCACTTATACTGTTCACCTGGTAACATGTCCCGTGCGTGTTAAACCATCAGGGGAACACACACTCCTCACTTATACTGTTCACCTGGTAACATGTCCCGTGAGTATTAAACAATCAGGGGAACACACTCTCCTCACTTATACTGTTCACCTGGTAACATGTCCCGTGTATATTAAACCATCAGGGGAACACACTCTCCTCACTTATACTGTTCACCTGGTAACATGTCCCGTGTATATTAAACCATCAGTGGAACACACTCTCCTCACTTATACTGTTCACCTGGTAACATGTCCCATGTATATTAAACCATCAGGGGAACACACTCTCCTCACTTATACTGTTCACCTGGTAACATGTCCCGTGAGTATTAAACAATCAGGGGAACACACTCTCCTCACTTATACTGTTCACCTGGTGACATGTTCCGTCTCTATTAACCCATCAGGGGAACACACTCTCCTCACTTATACTGTTGATCTGGTAACATGTCCCGTGTATATTAAACCATCAGGGGAACACACTCTCCTCACTTATACTGTTCACCTGGTAACATGTCCTGTGTATATTAAACCATCAGGGGAACACACTCTCCTCAGTTATACTGTTCACCTGGTGACATGTTCCGTGCGTGTTAAACCATCAGGGGAACACACTCTCCTCACTTATACTGTTCACCTGGTAACATGTCCTGTGAGTATTAAACAATCAGGGGAAAACACTCTCCTCACTTCTACCGTTCACCAGATAATATGTCCAGTGTATATTAAACCATCAGGGGAATACATTCTCCTCACTTATACTGTTCACCTGGTAACATGTCCCGTCAGTATTTAACAATCAGGGGAACACACTCTCCTCACTTATACTGTTCACCTGGTGACATGTCCCGTGTGTATTAAACAATCAGGGGATCACACTCTCCTCACTTATACTGTTCACCTGGTAACATGTCCCATGTCTATTAAACCATCAGGGGAACACACTCTCCTCACTTATACTGTTCACCTGGTAACATGTCCCATCAGTATTAAACAATCAGGGGAACACACTCTCCTCACTTATACTGTTCACCTGGTAACATGTCCCGTCAGTATTAAACAATCAGGTGAACACACTTTCCTCACTTCTACTGTTCACCTGGTAACATGTCCCGTGTCTATTAAACCATCAGGGGAACACACTCTCCTCACTTATACTGTTCACCTGGTAACATGTCCCATCAGTATTAAACAATCAGGGGAACACACTCTCCTCACTTATACTGTTCACCTGGTAACATGTCCCGTCAGTATTAAACAATCAGGGGAACACACTTTCCTCACTTCTACTGTTCACCTGGTAACATGTCCCGTGTCTATTAAACCATCAGGGGAACACACTCTCCTCACTTATACTGTTCACCTGGTAACATGACCCGTCAGTATTAAACAATCAGGGGAACACACTCTCCTCAATTATACTGTTCACCTGCTGACATTAACCGGGTATATTAAAACATCAGGGGAACACACTCTCCTCACTTATACTGTTCACCTGGTAACATGTCCCGTGCGTGTTAAACCATCAGGGGAACACACTCTCCTCACTTATACTGTTCACCTGGTAACATGTCCCGTGAGTATTAAACAATCAGGGGAACACACTCTCCTCACTTATACTGTTCACCTGGTGACATGTCCCGTCTCTATTAACCCATCAGGGGAACACACTCTCCTCACTTATACTGTTGATCTGGTAACATGTCCCGTTTATATTAAACCATCAGGGGAACACACTCTCCTCACTTATACTGTTCACCTGGTAACATGTCCCGTGTATATTAAACCATCAGGGGAACACACTTTCCTCACTTATACTGTTCACCTGGTAACATGTCCCGTGTATATTAAACCATCAGGGGAACACACTCTCCTCACTTATACTGTTCACCTGGTAACATGTCCCGTGACTATTAAACAATCAGGGGAACACACTCTCCTCACTGAGACTGTTCACCTGGTGACATGTCCCGTCTCTATTAACCCATCAGGGGAACACACTCTCCTCACTTATACTGTTGATCTGGTAACATGTCCCGTGTATATTAAACCATCAGGGGAACACACTCTCCTCACTTATACTGTTCACCTGGTAACATGTCCCGTGTATATTAAACCATCAGGGGAACACACTCTCCTCACTTAGACTGTTCACCTGGTAACATGTCCCGTCAGTATTAAACAATCAGGGGAACACACTCTCCTCAATTATACTGTTCACCTGCTGACATTAACCGGGTATATTAAACCATCAGGGGAACACACTCTCCTCACTTATACTGTTCACCTGGTAACATGTCCCGTCAGTATTAAACAATCAGGGGAACACACTCTCCTCAATTATACTGTTCACCTGCTGACATTAACCGGGTATATTAAAACATCAGGGGAACACACTCTCCTCACTTATCCTGTTCACCTGGTAACATGTCCCGTGCGTGTTAAACCATCAGGGGAACACACTCTCCTCACTTATACTGTTCACCTGGTAACATGTCCCGTGAGTATTAAACAATCAGGGGAACACACTCTCCTCACTTATACTGTTCACCTGGTAACATGTCCCGTGAGTATTAAACAATCAGGGGAACACACTCTCCTCAATTATACTGTTCACCTGCTGACATTAACCGGGTATATTAAAACATCAGGGGAACACACTCTCCTCACTTATACTGTTCACCTGGTAACATGTCCCGTGCGTGTTAAACCATCAGGGGAACACACTCTCCTCACTTATACTGTTCACCTGGTAACATGTCCCGTGAGTATTAAACAATCAGGGGAACACACTCTCCTCACTTATACTGTTCACCTGGTGA
Source organism: Heterodontus francisci (assembly GCF_036365525.1). Taxonomy (NCBI): domain Eukaryota; kingdom Metazoa; phylum Chordata; class Chondrichthyes; order Heterodontiformes; family Heterodontidae; genus Heterodontus; species Heterodontus francisci. Next base: position 360,782 of record NW_027141265.1, on the reverse strand, counting down.
CATGTCCCGTCTCTATTAACCCATCAGGGGAACACACTCTCCTCACTTATACTGTTGATCTGGTAACATGTCCCGTTTATATTAAACCATCAGGGGAACACACTCTCCTCACTTATACTGTTCACCTGGTAAGATGTCCCGTGTATATTAAACCATCAGGGGAACACACTTTCCTCACTTATACTGTTCACCTGGTAACATGTCCCGTGTATATTAAACAATCAGGGGAACACACTCTCCTCACTTATACTGTTCACCTGGTGACATGTCCCGTCTCTATTAACCCATCAGGGGAACACACTCTCCTCACTTATACTGTTGATCTGGTAACATGTCCCGTGTATATTAAACCATCAGGGGAACACACTCTCCTCACTTATACTGTTCACCTGGTAACATGTCCCGTGTATATTAAACCATCAGGGGAACACACTCTCCTCACTTAGACTGTTCACCTGGTAACATGTCACGTGTATATTAAACCATCAGGGGAACACACTCTCCTCACTTATACTGTTCAGCTGGTAACATGTCCTGTGTGCATTAAACCATCAGAGGAACACACTCTCCTCACTTATACTGTTCTTCTGGTAACATGTCCCGTCAGTTTTAAACCATCAGGGGAACACAGTCTCCTCACTTATACTGTTCACCTGGTAACATGTCCTTTGCATATTTAACCATCAGGGGAAATCATTCTGCTCACTTATACTGTTCACCTGGTAACATGTCCCGTGTGTATTAAACAATCAGGGGAACACACTCTCCTCACTTATACTTTTTACCCGGTGACATGTCCCGTGTGTATTGAACAATCAGGGGAACACATTCGCCTCACTTATACTGTTCACCTGGTAACATGTCCTGTGTATCTTAAACCATCAGGGGAACACACTCTCCTCAGTTATACTGTTCACCTGGTGACATGTCCCGTGCGTGTTAAACCATCAGGGGAACAAACTCTCCTCACTTATACTGTTCACCTGGTAACATGTCCCGTGAGTATTAAACAATCAGGGGAACACTCTCTCCTCACTGATACTGTTCACCTGGTAACATGTCCCGTGAGTATTAAACAATCAGGGGAACACTCTCTCCTCACTTATACTGTTCACCTGGTAACATGTCCCGTGTATATTAAACAATCAGGGGAACACACTCTCCTCACTTATACTGTTCTCCTGGTAACATGTCCCATGTATATTAAACCATCAGGGGAACACACTCTCCTCACTTATACTGTTCACCTGGTAACATGTCCCGTGTATATGAAACCATCAGGGGAACACACTCTCCTCACTTATACTGTTCAGCTGGTAACATGTCCCGTTTATATTAAACCATCAGGGGAGCACACTCTCCTCACTTCTACTGTTCACCTGGTAACATGTCCCGTGTGTATTAAACAATCAGGGGAAGACACTCTCCTCAATTATACTGTTCACCTGCTGACATGTCCCGGGTATATTAAAACATCAGGGGACCACACTCTCCTCACTTATACTGTTCACCTGGTAACATGTCCTGTGTATATAAAACCATCAGGGGAAAGCACTCTCCTCACTTATACTGTTCACCTGGTGACATGTCCCGTCTGTATTAATCCATCAGGTGAACACACTCTCCTCACTTATCCTGTTCACCTGGTAACATGTCCCGTCAGTATTAAACCATCAGGGGAACACAGTCTCCTCACTTATACTGTTCACCTGGTGACATGTCCCGTCTGTATTAACCCATCAGGTGAACACACTCTCCTCACTTAAACTGTTCATCCGGTAACATGTCCCGTGTATAATAAACCATCAGAGGAACACACTCTCCTCAATTATACTGTTCACCTGCTGACATGTCCCGGGTATATTAAAACATCAGGGGAATACACTCTCCTCACTTATACTGTTCACCTGGTGACATGTCCCGTGTGTATTAAACCATCAGCGGAACACACTCTACTCACTTATACTATTCTCCTGGTAACATGTCCCATGCATATTAAATCGTCAGGGGAACACACTCTCCTCACTTATACTGTTCACCTGGTAACATGTCCCGTGTATATTAAACCATCAGGGGAACACACTCTCCTCACTTATACTGTTCACCTGGTAACATGTCCCGTGTATATTAAACCATCAGGGGAACACACTCTCCTCACTTATAATGTTCACGTGGTGACATGTCCCGTGTGTATATTAAACCGTCAGGGGAACACAATCTCCTCACTTATACTGTTCACCTGGTAACATGTCCTGTGTGTATTAAACAATCAGGGGAACTCACTCTCCTCACTTATAATGTTCACCTGGTAACATGTCCCGTGCGTGTTAAACCATCAGGGGAACACACTCTCCTCACTTATACTGTTCACCTGGTAACATGTCCCGTGTATATTTAACCATCAGGGGAACACACTCTCCTCACTTATACTGTTCACCTGGTAACATGTCCCGTGAATATTAAACCATCAGGGGAAAGCACTCTCCTCACTTATACTGTTCACCTGGTAACATGTCCCGTGTGCATTAAACCATCAGGGGAACACAATCTCCTCAATTCTACTCTTCACCTGGTGACATGTCCCGGGTATATTAAACAATCAGGGGAACACACTCTCCTCACTTATACTGTTCACCTGGTAACATGTCCTGCGTGCATTAAACCATCAGGGGAACACAATCTCCTCAATTCTACTCTTCACCTGGTGACATGTCCCGGGTATATTAAACAATCAGGGGAACACACTCTCCTCACTTATACTGTTCACCTGGTAACATGTCCCGTGCATGTTACACCATCAGGGGAGCACACTCTCCTCACTTATCCTGTTCACCTGGTAACATGTCCCGTGAGTATTAAACAATCAGAGGAACACACTCTCCTCACTTATACTGTTCACCTGGTAACAAGTCCCGTGTATATTAAACAATCAGGGGAACACACACTCCTCACTTATACTGTTCACCTGGTAACATGTCCCGTGTATATTAAACCATCAGGGGAACACACTCGCCTCACTTATACTTTTCAACTGGTAACATGTCCCGTGTGTATTAAACAATCAGGGGAACACACTCTTCTCACTTATACTGTTCACCTGGTAACATGTCCCGTGCGTGTTAAACCATCAGGGGAACACACTCTCCTCACTTATACTGTTCACCTGGTAACATGTCCCGTGAGTATTAAACAATCAGGGGAACACACTCTCCTCACTTATACTGTTCACCTGGTAATATGTCCAGTGTATATTAAACAATCACGGGAACACACACTCCTCACTTGTACTGTTCACCTGGTAACATGTCCCGTGTATATTAAACCATCAGGGGAACACACTCTCCTCACTTACACTGTTCACCTGGTGACATGTCCCGTCAGTATTAAACAATCAGGGGAACACACTCTCCTCACTTATACTGTTTTCCTGGTAACATGTCCCGTGTATATTAAACCATCAGGGGAACACACTCTCCTCACTTATACTGTTCACCTGATAACATGTCCCGTGTATATTAAACCATCAGGGGAACACACTCTCCTCACTTATACTGTTCACCTGGTGACATGTCCCGTCAGTATTAAACAATCAGGGGAACACACTCTCCTCAATTATACTGTTCACCTGGTAACATGTCCCGTGCGTGTTAAACCATCAGGGGAATACACTCTCCTCACTTATACTGTTCACCTGGTAATATGTCAAGTGTATATTAAACAATCAGGGGAACACACTCTCCTCACTTATACTGTTCACCTGGTAATATGTCCCGTGTGTATTAAACAATCAGGGGAACACTCTCTCCTCACTTATACTGTTCACCTGGTAACATGTCCCGTGCGTGTTAAACCATCAGGGGAACACACTCTCCTCACTTATACTGTTCAACTGGTAACATGTCCCGTGAGTATTAAACAATCAGGGGAACACACTCTCCTCACTTATACTGTTCACCTGGTAATATGTCCCGTGTGTATTAAACAATCAGGGGAACACTCTCTCCTCACTTATACTGTTCACCTGGTAACATGTCCCGTGCGTGTTAAACCATCAGGGGAACACACTCTCCTCACTTATACTGTTCAACTGGTAACATGTCCCGTGAGTATTAAACAATCAGGGGAACACACACTCCTCATTTAGACTGTTCACCTGGGAACAAGTCCCGTGTATATTAAACAATCAGGGGAACACACTCTCCTCACTTATTCTCTTCACCTGGTGACATGTCCTGTCAGTATTAAACAATCAGGGGAACACACTCTCCTCAATTATACTGTTCACCTGGTAACATGTCCCGTCAGTATTAAACAATCAGGGGAACACACTCTCCTCAATTATACTGTTCACCTGGTAACATGTCCCGTGAGTGTTAAACCATCAGGGGAACACTCTCTCCTCACTGATACTGTTCACCTGGTAACATGTCCCGTGAGTGTTAAACCATCAGGGGAACACTCTCTCCTCACTTATACTGTTCACCTGGTAACATGTCCCGTGTATATTAAACAATCAGGGGAACACACTCTCCTCACTTATACTGTTCTCCTGGTAACATGTCCCATGTATATTAAACCATCAGGGGAACACACTCTCCTCACTTATACTGTTCACCTGGTAACATGTCCCGTGAATATTAAACCATCAGGGGAAAGCACTCCCCTCACTTATACTGTTCACCTGGGAACATGTCCCGTGTATATGAAACCATCAGGGGAACACACTCTCCTCACTTATACTGTTCAGCTGGTAACATGTCCCGTGTATATGAAACCATCAGGGGAACACACTCTCCTCACTTATACTGTTCAGCTGGTAACATGTCCCGTTTATATTAAACCATCAGGGGAACACACTCTCCTCACTTATACTGTTCTCCTGGTAACATGTCCCGTGTATATGAAACCATCAGGGGAACACACTCTCCTCACTTATACTGTTCAGCTGGTAACATGTCCCGTTTATATTAAACCATCAGGGGAGCACACTCTCCTCACTTATACTGTTCACCTGGTAACATGACCCGTGTGTTTTAAACAATCAGGGGAACACACTCTCCTCACTTCTACTGTTCACCTGGTAACATGTCCCGTGTGTATTAAACAATCAGGGGAAGACACTCTCTTCAATTATACTGTTCACCTGCTGACATGTCCCGGGTATATTAAAACATCAGGGGACCACACTCTCCTCACTTATACTGTTCACCTGGTAACATGTCCCGTGCGTGTTAAACCATCAGGGGAACACACTCTCCTCACATATACTGTTCACGTGGTAAGATGTCCCGTGCGTATTAAACAATCAGGGGAACACACTCTCCTCACTTATACTGTTCACCTGGTGACATGTCCCGTGTATATTAAACAATCAGGGGAACACACTCTCCTCACTTATACTGTTCACCTGGTAACATGTCCCGTGCGTGTTAAACCATCAGGTGAACACACTCGCCTCACTTATACTGTTCACCTGGTAACATGTCCCGTGTATATAAAACCATCAGGGGAAAGCACTCTCCTCACTTATACTGTTCACCTGGTGACATGTCCCGTCTGTATTAATCCATCAGGTGAACACACTCTCCTCACTTATACTGTTCACCTGGTAACATGTCCCGTCAGTATTAAACCATCAGGGGAACACAGTCTCCTCACTTATACTGTTCACCTGGTGACATGTCCCGTCTGTATTAACCCATCAGGTGAACACACTCTCCTCACTTAAACTGTTCATCTGGTAACATGTCCCGTGTATAATAAACCATCAGGGGAACACACTCTCCTCAATTATACTGTTCACCTGCTGACATGTCCCGGGTATATTAAAACATCAGGGGAACACACTCTCCTCACTTATACTGTTCACCTGGTAACAAGTCCCGTGCGTGTTAAACCATCAGGGGAACACACTCTCCTCACTTATACTGTTCACCTGTTGACATGTCCCGTGTGTATTAAACCATCAGCGGAACACACTCTTCTCACTTATACTATTCTCCTGGTAACATGTCCCGTGCGTGTTAAACCATCAGGGGAACACACTCTCCTCACTTATACTGTTCTCCTGGTAACATGTCCCGTGCGTGTTAAACCATCAGGGGAACACACTCTCCTCACATATACTGTTCACCTGGTGACATGTCCCATGCATATTAAACCGTCAGGGGAACACACTCTCCTCACTTATACTGTTCACCTGGTAACATGTCCCGTGTATATTAAACCATCAGGGGAACACACTCTCCTCACTTATAATGTTCACGTGGTGACATGTCCCGTGTGTATATTAAACCGTCAGGGGAACACAATCTCCTCACTTATACTGTTCACCTGGTAACATGTCCTGTGTGTATTAAACAATCAGGGGAACTCACTCTCCTCACTTATAATGTTCACCTGGTAACATGTTCCGTGCGTGTTAAACCATCAGGGGAACACACTCTCCTCACTTATACTGTTCACCTGGTAACATGTCCCGTGTATATTTAACCATCAGGGGAACAAACTCTCCTCACTTATACTGTTCACCTGGTAACATGTCCCGTGAATATTAAACCATCAGGGGAAAGCACTCTCCTCACTTATACTGTTCACCTGGTAACATGTCCCGTGTGCATTAAACCATCAGTGGAACACACTCTCCTCACTTATACTGTTCACCTGGTAACATGTCCTGTGTGCATTAAATCATCAGGGGAACACAATCTCCTCACTTATACTGTTCACCTGGTAACATGTCCCTAGTATATTAAACAATCAGGGGAACACACACTCCTCACTTATACTGTTCACCTGGTAACATGTCCCGTGTATATTAAACCATCAGGGGAACACACTCGCCTCACTTATACTGTTCACCTGGTAACATGTCCCTAGTATATTAAACAATCAGGGGAACACACACTCCTCACTTATACTGTTCACCTGGTAACATGTCCCGTGAATATTAAACCATCAGGGGAAAGCACTCTCCTCACTTATACTCTTCACCTGGTGACATGTCCCGGGTATATTAAACAATCAGGGGAACACACTCTCCTCACTTATACTGTTCACCTGGTAACATGTCCCGTGCGTGTTACACCATCAGGGGAGCACACTCTCCTCACTTATCCTGTTCACCTGGTAACATGTCCCGTGAGTATTAAACAATCAGGGGAACACACTCTCCTCACTTATACTGTTCACCTGGTAACATGTCCCTAGTATATTAAACAATCAGGGGAACACACACTCCTCACTTATACTGTTCACCTGGTAACATGTCCCGTGTATATTAAACCATCAGGGGAACACACTCGCCTCACTTATACTGTTCACCTGGTAACATGTCCCTAGTATATTAAACAATCAGGGGAACACACTCTCCTCACTTATACTGTTCACCTGGTAACATGTCCCGTGCGTGTTAAACCATCAGGGGAACACACTCTCCTCACTTATACTGTTCACCTGGTAACATGTCCCGTGTATATTAAACCATCATGGGAAAGCTCTCTCCTCACTTATACTCTTCGCCTGGTAACATGTCCCGTGTATATTAAACCATCATGGGAACACACTCTCCTCACTTATACTGTTCACCTGGTGACATGTCCCGTGTATACTACACCATCAGGGGAACACACTCTCCTCACTTATACTGTTCACCTGGTAACATGTCGCGTGTATATTAAACCATCATGGGAACACACTCTCTTCACTTATACTGTTCACCTGGTAACACGTCCCGTCAGTTTTAAACAATCATTGAATCACACTCTCCTCACTTATACTATTCACCTGGTAACATGTTCCGTGTATATTAAACCATCAGGGGAACACATTCTCCTCACTTATACTGTTCACCTGGTAACATTCCCGTGTATATTGAATCATGAGGGGAACACACTCTCCTCACTTATACTGTTCACCTGGTAACATGTCCCTTGGATATTAAAACATCATGGGTAAGCCCTCTCCTCACTTATACTGTTCACCTGGTAACATGTCCCGTATATATTGAACCATCAGGGGAATACAGTATCCTCACTTATACTGTTCACCTGGTAACATGTCCCGTATATATTAAACCATCAGGGGAAAGCCCTCTCCTCACTTATACTGTTCAACTGGTAACATGTCCCGTATATATTAAACCATCAGGGGAAAGCCCTCTCCTCACTGAGACTGTTCAACTGGTAACATGTCCCGTATATATTAAACCATCAGGGGAAAGCCCTCTCCTCACTTATACTGTTCACCAGCTAACATGTCCCGTGTATATTGAACCATCAGGGGAATACAGTATCCTCACTTATACTGTTCACCTGGTAACATGTCCCATATATATTAAACCATCAGGGGAAAGCCCTCTCCTCACTTATACTGTTCAACTGGTAACATGTCCCATGTTTATTATACCATCAGGGGAACACACTGTCCTCACTTATACTGTTCACCTGGTAACATGTCCCGTGTATATTAAAACATCAGGGGAAAGCACTCTCATCACTTATACTGTTCACCTGGTAACATGTCCCGTGTATATTATACCATCAGGGGAACACACTCTCCTCACTAATACTGTTCACCTGGTAACATGTCCCGTGCATATTATACCATCAGGGGAACACACTCTCCTCACTTATACTGTTCACCTGGTAACATGTCCCGTGCATATTAAACCATCATGGGTAAGCCCTCTCCTCACTTATACTGTTCACCTGGTAAGATGTCCCGTGTATATTATACCATCAGGGGAACACACTCTCCTCACTTTTGCTGTTCACCTGGTAACATGTCCCGTGTTTATTAAACCATCAGGGGAAAGCACTCTCCTCACTTATACTGTTCACCTGGTAACATGTCCCGTGTATATTTAACCATCAGGGGAACACACTCTCCTCACTTTTGCTGTTCACCTGGTATCATGTCCTGTGTATAGTAAACCATCAGGGGAACACACTCTCCTCACTTATACTGTTCACCTGGTAACATGTCCCGTGTGTATTAAACAATCAGGGGAAAGCACTCCCCTCACTTATACTGTTCACCTGGTAACATGTCCCGTGTATATTAAACCATCAGGGGAACTCACTCTCCTCACTTATACTGTTCACCTGGTAACATGTCCCGTGCATATTAAACCATCATGGGTAAGCCCTCTCCTCACTTATACTGTTCACCTGGTAAGATGTCCCGTGTATATTAAACCATGAGGGGAACACACTCTCTTCACTTATACTCTTCACCTGGCAACATGTCCCGTGTGTATTAAACAATCAGGGGAAAGCACTCCCCTCACTTATACTGTTCACCTGGTAACATGTCCCGTGTATATTAAACCATCAGGGGAACTCACTCTCCTCACTTATACTGTTCACCTGGTAACATGTCCCGTGTAAATTAAACCATCAGGGGAAAGCCCTCTCCTCACTTATGCTGTTCAGCTGGGAACATGTCCCGTGTATATTATACCATCAGGGGAACAAACTCTCCTCACTTATACTGTTCACCTGGTAACATGTCCCGTGTATATTAAACCATCAGGGGAACACACTTTCCTCACTTATACTGTTCACCTGGGAACATGTCCCGTGTATATTATACCATCAGGGGAACAAACTCTCCTCACTTATACTTTTCACCTGGTAACATGTCCTGTGTATATTAAACCATCTGGGGAACACACTCTCCTCACTTATACTGTTCACCAGCTAACATGTCCCGTGTATATTGAACCATCAGGGGAATACAGTATCCTCACTTATACTGTTCACCTGGTAACATGTCCCATATATATTAAACCATCAGGGGAACACACTCTCCTCACTTTTGCTGTTCACCTGGTAACATGTCCCGTGTTTATTAAACCATCAGGGGAAAGCACTCTCCTCACTTATACTGTTCACCTGGTAACATGTCCCGTGTATATTAAACCATCAGGGGAACACTCTCTCCTCACTTATGCTGTTCACCTGGTATCATGTCCTGTGTATATTAAACCATCAGGGGAACACACTCTCCTCACTTATACTGTTCACCTGATGACATGTCCCGGGTATATTAAACAATCAGGGGAACACACTCTCCTCACTTATACTGTTCACCTGGTATCATGTCCTGTGTATAGTAAACCATCAGGGGAACAGACTCTCCTCACTTATACTGTTCACCTGTTGACATGTCCTGTTTGTATTAAACCATCAGGGGAACACACTCTTCTCACTGATACTGTTGACCTGGAAACATGTCCCGTGCATGTTAAACCATCAGGGGAACACACTCTCCTCACTTACACTGTTCACCTGGTAACATGTCCCATGTATATTAAATCATCAGGGGAACACATTCTCCTCACTTATACTGTTCACCTGGTAACATGTCCCGTGTATATTAAACCATCAGGGGAAAGCCCTCTCCTCACTTATTCTGTTCACCTGGTAATAAGTCCCGTGTATATTACACCATCAGGGGAATACATTCTCCTCACTTATACTGTTCACCAGCTAACATGTCCCGTGTATATTGAACAATCAGGGGAATACAGTCTCATCACTTATACTGTTCACCTGGTTACATGTCCCGTGTATATTAAACCATCATGGGAACACACTCTTCTCACTTATACTGTTCACCTGGTAACATGTCCCGTGTATATTAAACCATCAGGGGAACACACTCTCCTCACTTATACTGTTCACCTGGTTACATGTCCCGTGTATATTAAACCATCAGGGGAACACACTCTTCTCACTTATACTGTTCACCTGGTAACATGTCCCGTGTATATTAAACCATCAGGGGAACACACTCTCCTCACTGATACTGTTCACCTGGTAACATGTCCCGTGTATATTAAACCATCAGGGGAACACATTCTCCTCACTGATACTGTTCACCTGCTTACATGTCCCGTGTATATTAAACAATGAGGGGAACACACTCTCCTCACTTATACTGTTCACCTGGTGACACGTCCCGTGTATATTATACCATCAGGGGAACACACTCTCCTCACTTATACTGTTCACCTGGCAACATGTCCCGTGCATATTATACCATCAGGGGAACACACTCTCCTCACTTATACTGTTCACCTGGTAACATGTCCCGTGCATATTAAACCATCATGGGTAAGCCCTCTCCTCACTTATTCTGTTCACCTGGTAATAAGTCCAGTGTATATTAAACCATCAGGGGAACACACTCTTCTCACTTATACTGTTCACCTGGTAACATGTCCCGTGTATATTAAACCATCTGGGGAACACACTGTCCTCACTTATACTGTTCACCTGGTAACATGTCCCGTGTATTTTTAACAATCAGGGGAACACACTCTCCTCACTTATACTGTTCACCTGGCAACATGTCCCGTGTATATTAAACCATCAGGGGAACACATTCTCCTCACTGATACTGTTCACCTGCTAACATGTCCCGTGTATATTAAACAATGAGGGGAAAACACTGTCCTCACTTATACTCGTCACCTTGTAACATGTCCCACGTATATTAAGCAATCAGGGGAACAGGCTCTCTTCTCTTATACTGTTCACCTGGTAACATGTCCCATGTATATTAGACCATCAGGGGAACACACTCTCCTCACTTCTACTCTTCACCTGGTAACATGTCTTGTGTATATTAAACCAACAGGGGAAAACAGTCTCCTCACTTATACTGTTCACCTGGTAACATGTCCCGTGTATATTAAACCATCAGGGGAACACATTCTCCTCACTTATACTGTTCACCTGCTAACATGTCCCGTGTATATTAAGTCATCAGGGGAACACACTCTCCTCACTTATACTGTTCACCTGCTAAAATGTCCCGTGTATATTAAACCATCAGGGGAAAGCCCTCTCCTCACTTACACTGTTCAGCTGGTAACATGTCCCGTGGAGATTATACCATCAGAGGAACACACTCTCCTCACTTATACTGTTCACCTGGGAACATGTCCCGTGTATATTAAACCATCAGGGGAAAGCCCTCTCCTCACTTATGCTGTTCAGCTGGGAACATGTCCCGTGTATATTAAACCATCAGGGGAAAGCCCTCTCCTCACTTATACTGTTCACCAGCTAACATGTCCCGTGTATATTGAACCATCAGGGGAATACAGTATCCTCACTTATAGTGTGCACCTGGTAACATGTCCCGTATATATTAAACCATCAGGGGAACACATTACCCTCACTTATACTGTTCATCTGGTAACATGTCCCTTGTTTTTTAAAACATCAGGGGAATACACTCTCCTCACTTATACTGTTCTCCTGGTAACATGTCCCGTGTATATTAAACCATCAGGGGAACTCACTCTCCTCACTTATACTGTTCACCTGGTAACAAGTCCCGTGAATATTAAAACATCATGGGTAAGCCCTCTCCTCACTTATACTGTTCACCTGGTAACATGTCCCGTGCATATTAAAACATCATGGGTAAGCCCTCTCCTCACTTATACTGTTCACCTGGTAACATGTCCCGTGTATATTATACCATCAGGGGAACACACTCTCCTCACTTTTGCTGTTCACCTGGTAACATGTCCCGTGTTTATTAAACCATCAGGGGAAAGCACTCTCCTCACTTATACTGTTCACCTGGTAACATGTCCCGTGTATATTAAAACATCAGCGGAACACACTCTCCTCACTTATGCTGTTCACCTGGTATCATGTCCTGTGTATATTAAACCATCAGGGGAACACACTCACCTCACTTATACTGTTCACCTGATGACATGTCCCGGTTATATTAAACAATCAGGGGAACACACTCTCCTCACTTATGCTGTTCACCTGGTATCATGTCCTGTGTATAGTAAACCATCAGGGGAACAGACTCTCCTCACTTATACTGTTCACCTGGTAACATGTCCCGTGTATATTATACCATCAGGGGAACACACTCTCCTCACTTTTGCTGTTCACCTGGTAACATGTCCCGTGTTTATTAAACCATCAGGGGAAAGCACTCTCCTCACTTATACTGTTCACCTGGTAACATGTCCCGTGTATATTAAACCATCATGGGAACAAACTCTCCTCACTTATACTGTTCACCTGGTAACATGTCCCGTGTATATTATACCATCAGGGGAACACACTCTCCTCTCTTTTGCTGTTCACCTGGTAACATGTCCCGTGTTTATTAAACCATCAGGGGAAAGCCCTCTCCTCACTTATGCTGTTCAGCTGGGAACATGTCCCGTGTATATTATACCATCAGGGGAACAAACTCTCCTCACTTATACTTTTCACCTGGTAACATGTCCCGTGTATATTAAACCATCTGGGGAACACACTCTCCTCACTTATACTGTTCACCAGCTAACATGTCCCGTGTATATTGAACCATCAGGGGAATACAGTATCCTCACTTTTGCTGTTCACCTGGTAACATGTCCCGTGTTTATTAAACCATCAGGGGAAAGCACTCTCCTCACTTATACTGTTCACCTGGTAACATGTCCCGGCTATATTAAACAATCAGGGGAACACACTCTCCTCACTTATACTGTTCACCTGTTGACATGTCCTGTTTGTATTAAACCATCAGGGGATCACACTCTCCTCACTTATACTGTTCACCTGGTGACATGTCCCGGGTGTATTAAACCATCAGGGGAACACACTTTTCTCACTGATACTGTTGACCTGGAAACATGTCCCGTGTATATTAAACCATCAGGGGAACACACTCTTCTCACTTATACTGTTCACCTGGTAACATGTCCCGTGTATATTAAACCATCAGGGGAACACACTCTCCTCACTTATACTGTTCACCTGGTAACATGTCCCATGTATATTAAACCATCAGGGGAACACATTCTCCTCACTTATACTGTTCACCTGGTAACATGTCCCGTGTATATTAAACCATCAGGGGAAAGCCCTCTCCTCACTTATTCTGTTCACCTGGTAATAAGTCCCGTGTATATTAAACCATCAGGGGAATACATTCTCCTCACTTATACTGTTCACCAGCTAACATGTCCCGTGTATATTAAACAATGAGGGGAACACACTCTCCTCACTCATACTCTTCACCTGGTGACACGTCCCGTGCGTGTTAAACCATCAGGGGAACACACTCTCCTCACTTATACTGTTCACCAGCTAACATGTCCCGTGTATATTAAACAATGAGGGGAACACACTCTCCTCACTTATACTGTTCACCTGGTAACATGTCCCGTGTATATTAAACCATCAGGGGAACACACTCTCCTCACTTATACTCTTCACCTGGTGACACGTCCCGTGCGTGTTAAACCATCAGGGGAACACACTCTCCTCACTTATACTGTTCACCTGCTAACATGTCCCGTGTATATTAAACCATCAGGGGAACACACTCTCCTCACTTATACTCTTCACCTGGTAACATGTCCCGTGTATATTAAACAATGAGGGGAACACACTCTCCTCACTTATACTCTTCACCTGGTGACACGTCCCGTGCGTGTTAAACCATCAGGGGAACACACTCTCCTCACTTATACTGTTCACCTGCTAACATGTCCCTTGTATATTAAACAATGAGGGGAACACACTCTCCTCACTTATACTCTTCACCTGGTAACATGTCCCGTGTATATTAAACAATGAGGGGAACACACTCTCCTCACTTATACTCTTCACCTGCTAACATGTCCCGTGTATATTAAACAATGAGGGGAACACACTCTTCTCACTTATACTCTTCACCTGGTGACACGTCCCGTGCGTGTTAAACCATCAGGGGAACACACTCTCCTCACTTATACTGTTCACCTGGTAACTTGTCCCGTGTATATTAAACCATCAGGGGAACACACTCTTCTCACTTATACTGTTCACCTGGTAACATGTCCCGTGTATATTAAACCATCAGGGGAACACACTCTTCTCACTTATACTGTTCACCTGTTAACATGTCCCGTGTATATTAAACCATCAGGGGAACACACTCTCCTCACTGATACTGTTCACCTGTTAACATGTCCCGTGTATATTAAACCATCAGGGGAACACACTCTCCTCACTTATACTGTTCACCTGCTAACATGTCCCGTGTATATTAAACAATGAGGGGAACACACTCTCCTCACTTATACTCTTCACCTGGTGACACGTCCCGTGCGTGTTAAACCATCAGGGGAACACACTCTCCTCACTTATACTGTTCACCTGCTAACATGTCCCGTTTATATTAAACAATGAGGGGAACACACTCTCCTCACTTATACTCTTCACCTGGTGACACGTCCCGTGCGTGTTAAACCATCAGGGGAACACACTCTCCTCACTTATACAGTTCACCTGCTAACATGTCCCGTGTATATTAAACAATCAGGGGAACACACTCTCCTAACTTATACTTTTCACCTGGTAACATGTCCCGTGTATATTAAACCATCAGGGGAACACATTCTCATCACTTATACTGTTCACCTGGTAACATGTCCCACGTATATTAAGCAATCAGTGGAACAGGCTCTCTTCACTTACACTGTTCACCTGGTAACATGTCCCGTGTATATTAGACCATCAGGGGAACACACTCTCCTCACTTCTACTCTTCACCTGGTGACACGTCCCGTGCGTGTTAAACAATCACGGGAACACACTCTCCTCACTTATACTGTTCACCTGGTAACTTGTCCCGTGTATATTAAACAATCAGGGGAACACACTCTCCTAACTTATACATTTCACCTGGTAACATGTCCCGTGTATATTAAACCATCAGGGGAACACAGTCTCCTCACTTATACTGTTCACCTGGTGACACGTTCCGTCAGTATTAAACAATCATTGGATCACACTCTCCTCACTTATACTGTTCACCTGGTAACATGTCCCCTGCCTGTTAAACCATCATGGGAACACACTCTCCTCACTTATACTGTTCACCTGCTAACATGTCCCGTGTGTATTAAACCATGAGGGGAACACATTATCCTCGATTATACTGTTCACCTGCTAACATGTCCCGTGTATATTGGAGCATCAGGTGAATACAGTCTCATCACTTATACTGTTCACCTGGTAACATGTCCCGTGTATATTAAACCATCAGGGGAACACACTCTCATCACTAACACTGTTCACCTGGTAACATGTCCCGTGTATATTAAACCATCAGGGGAACACACTCTCCTCACTTATTCTTTTCACCTGGTAACATGTCCCGTGCATATTAAACCATCAGGGGAACACATTCTCCTCACTTATACTGTTTCCCTGGTAACATGTCCTGTGTATATTAAACCATCAGGGGAACACACTCTCCTCACTTATACTGTTCACCTGGTAACATGTCCCGTGTACATTAAACCATCAGGGGAATACATTCGCCTCACTTATACTGTTCACCTGCTACCATGTCCCGTGTATATTAAACCATCAGGGGAACACACTCTCCTCACTTATACTGTTCACCTGCTAACATGTCCCGTGTATATTAAACCGTCAGGGGAAAGCCCTCTCCTCACTTATACTGTTCAGCTGGTAACATGTCCCGTCTATATTATACCATCAGGGGAACACACTCTCCTCACTTATACTGTTCACCTGGTAACATGTCCCGTGTACATTAAACCATCAGGGGAAAGCCCTCTCCTCACTTATACTGTTCAGCTGGTAACATGTCCCGTGTATATTAAACCATCAGGGGAATACATTCTCCTCACTTCTACTGTTCACCTGCTAACATGTCCCGTGTATATTAAACCATCAGGGGAATACATTCTCCTCACTTATACTGTTCACCTGCTAACATGTCCTGTTTGTATTAAACCATCAGGGGAACTCACTCTCCTCACTTACACTGTTTACCTGGTAACATGTCCCGTGTGTATTAAACCATCAGGGGATCACACTCTCTTCACTTATACTCTTCACCTGGTAACATGTCCTGTGTATATTAATCCATCAGGGGAACACACTCTCCTCACTTATACTGTTCACCTGGTAACATGTCCCGTGTATATTAAACCATCAGGGGAATACATTCTCCTCACTTATACTGTTCACATGGTAACATGTCCTGTTTGTATTAAACCATCAGGGGAACTCACTCTCCTCACTTACACTATTTACCTGGTAAAATGTCCCGTGTGTATTAAACCATCAGGGGAACACACTCTCTTCACTTATACTCTTCACCTGGTAACATGTCCTGTGTATATTAATCCATCAGGGGAACTCACTCTCCTCACTTATACTGTTCACCAACTAACATGTCCCGTGTTTATTGAATCATCAGGGGCATACAGTATCCTCACTTATACTCTTCACCTGGTAACATGTCCCGTGTATATTAAATCATCAGGGGAACACACTCTCCTCACTTATACTGTTCACCTGGTAACATGCCCCGTGTATATTAAACCATCAGGGGAATACATTCTCCTCACTTATACTGTTCACCTGCTAACATGTCCCGTGTATATAAAACCATCAGGGGAATACATTCTCCTCACTTATACTGTTCACCTGCTAACATGTCCCGTGTGTATTAAACCATCAGGGGATCACACTCTCTTCACTTATACTCTTCACCTGGTAACATGTCCTGTGTATATTAATCCATCAGGGGAACACACTCTCCTCACTTATACTGTTCACCTGGTAACATGTCCCGTGTATATTAAACCATCAGGGGAATACATTCTCCTCACTTATACTGTTCACCTGGTAACATGTCCTGTTTGTATTAAACCATCAGGGGAACTCACTCTCCTCACCTACACTGTTTACCTGGTAACATGTCCCGTGTGTATTAAACCATCAGGGGAACACACTCTCTTCACTTATACTCTTCACCTGGTAACATTTCCTGTGTATATTAATCCATCAGGGGAACACACTCTCCTCACTTAGACTGTTCACCAGCTAACATGTCCCGTGTATATTGAACCATCAGGGGAATACAGTATCCTCACTTCTACTTTGCACCTGGTAACATGTCCCCTGCTTGTTAAACCATCATGGGAACACACTCTCCTCACTTACACTGTTCACCTGGTAACATGTCCCGTGTATATTAAACAATCATTGGATCACACTCTCCTCACTTATACTGTTCACCTGCTAACATGTCCCGTGTGTATTAAACCATCAGGGGATCACACTCTCTTCACTTATACTCTTCACCTGGTAACATGTCCTGTGTATATTAATCCATCAGGGGAACACACTCTCCTCACTTATACTGTTCACCTGGTAACATGTCCCGTGTATATTAAACCATCAGGGGAACACACTCTCCTCACTTATACTGTTCACCTGGTTACATGTCCCGTGTATATTAAACCATCAGGGGAACACACTCTTCTCACTTATACTGTTCACCTGGTAACATGTCCCGTGTATATTAAACCATCAGGGGAACACACTCTCCTCACTGATACTGTTCACCTGGTAACATGTCCCGTGTATATTAAACCATCAGGGGAACACATTCTCCTCACTGATACTGTTCACCTGCTTACATGTCCCGTGTATATTAAACAATGAGGGGAACACACTCTCCTCACTTATACTGTTCACCTGGTGACACGTCCCGTGTATATTATACCATCAGGGGAACACACTCTCCTCACTTATACTGTTCACCTGGCAACATGTCCCGTGCATATTATACCATCAGGGGAACACACTCTCCTCACTTATACTGTTCACCTGGTAACATGTCCCGTGCATATTAAACCATCATGGGTAAGCCCTCTCCTCACTTATTCTGTTCACCTGGTAATAAGTCCAGTGTATATTAAACCATCAGGGGAACACACTCTTCTCACTTATACTGTTCACCTGGTAACATGTCCCGTGTATATTAAACCATCTGGGGAACACACTGTCCTCACTTATACTGTTCACCTGGTAACATGTCCCGTGTATTTTTAACAATCAGGGGAACACACTCTCCTCACTTATACTGTTCACCTGGCAACATGTCCCGTGTATATTAAACCATCAGGGGAACACATTCTCCTCACTGATACTGTTCACCTGCTAACATGTCCCGTGTATATTAAACAATGAGGGGAAAACACTGTCCTCACTTATACTCGTCACCTTGTAACATGTCCCACGTATATTAAGCAATCAGGGGAACAGGCTCTCTTCTCTTATACTGTTCACCTGGTAACATGTCCCATGTATATTAGACCATCAGGGGAACACACTCTCCTCACTTCTACTCTTCACCTGGTAACATGTCTTGTGTATATTAAACCAACAGGGGAAAACAGTCTCCTCACTTATACTGTTCACCTGGTAACATGTCCCGTGTATATTAAACCATCAGGGGAACACATTCTCCTCACTTATACTGTTCACCTGCTAACATGTCCCGTGTATATTAAACCATCAGGGGAACACACTCTCCTCACTTATACTGTTCACCTGCTAAAATGTCCCGTGTATATTAAACCATCAGAGGAACACACTCTCCTCACTTATACTGTTCACCTGGGAACATGACCCGTGTATATTAAACCATCATGGGAACAAACTCTCCTCACTTATACTTTTCACCTGGTAACATGTCCCGTGTATATTAAACCATCTGGGGAACACACTCTCCTCACTTATACTGTTCACCAGCTAACATGTCCCGTGTATATTGAACCATCAGGGGAATACAGTATCCTCACTTTTGCTGTTCACCTGGTAACATGTCCCGTGTTTATTAAACCATCAGGGGAAAGCACTCTCCTCACTTATACTGTTCACCTGGTAACATGTCCCGGCTATATTAAACAATCAGGGGAACACACTCTCCTCACTTATACTGTTCACCTGTTGACATGTCCTGTTTGTATTAAACCATCAGGGGATCACACTCTCCTCACTTATACTGTTCACCTGGTGACATGTCCCGGGTGTATTAAACCATCAGGGGAACACACTTTTCTCACTGATACTGTTGACCTGGAAACATGTCCCGTGTATATTAAACCATCAGGGGAACACACTCTTCTCACTTATACTGTTCACCTGGTAACATGTCCCGTGTATATTAAACCATCAGGGGAACACACTCTCCTCACTTATACTGTTCACCTGGTAACATGTCCCATGTATATTAAACCATCAGGGGAACACATTCTCCTCACTTATACTGTTCACCTGGTAACATGTCCCGTGTATATTAAACCATCAGGGGAAAGCCCTCTCCTCACTTATTCTGTTCACCTGGTAATAAGTCCCGTGTATATTAAACCATCAGGGGAATACATTCTCCTCACTTATACTGTTCACCAGCTAACATGTCCCGTGTATATTAAACAATGAGGGGAACACACTCTCCTCACTCATACTCTTCACCTGGTGACACGTCCCGTGCGTGTTAAACCATCAGGGGAACACACTCTCCTCACTTATACTGTTCACCAGCTAACATGTCCCGTGTATATTAAACAATGAGGGGAACACACTCTCCTCACTTATACTGTTCACCTGGTAACATGTCCCGTGTATATTAAACCATCAGGGGAACACACTCTCCTCACTTATACTCTTCACCTGGTGACACGTCCCGTGCGTGTTAAACCATCAGGGGAACACACTCTCCTCACTTATACTGTTCACCTGCTAACATGTCCCGTGTATATTAAACCATCAGGGGAACACACTCTCCTCACTTATACTCTTCACCTGGTAACATGTCCCGTGTATATTAAACAATGAGGGGAACACACTCTCCTCACTTATACTCTTCACCTGGTGACACGTCCCGTGCGTGTTAAACCATCAGGGGAACACACTCTCCTCACTTATACTGTTCACCTGCTAACATGTCCCTTGTATATTAAACAATGAGGGGAACACACTCTCCTCACTTATACTCTTCACCTGGTAACATGTCCCGTGTATATTAAACAATGAGGGGAACACACTCTCCTCACTTATACTCTTCACCTGCTAACATGTCCCGTGTATATTAAACAATGAGGGGAACACACTCTTCTCACTTATACTCTTCACCTGGTGACACGTCCCGTGCGTGTTAAACCATCAGGGGAACACACTCTCCTCACTTATACTGTTCACCTGGTAACTTGTCCCGTGTATATTAAACCATCAGGGGAACACACTCTTCTCACTTATACTGTTCACCTGGTAACATGTCCCGTGTATATTAAACCATCAGGGGAACACACTCTTCTCACTTATACTGTTCACCTGTTAACATGTCCCGTGTATATTAAACCATCAGGGGAACACACTCTCCTCACTGATACTGTTCACCTGTTAACATGTCCCGTGTATATTAAACCATCAGGGGAACACACTCTCCTCACTTATACTGTTCACCTGCTAACATGTCCCGTGTATATTAAACAATGAGGGGAACACACTCTCCTCACTTATACTCTTCACCTGGTGACACGTCCCGTGCGTGTTAAACCATCAGGGGAACACACTCTCCTCACTTATACTGTTCACCTGCTAACATGTCCCGTTTATATTAAACAATGAGGGGAACACACTCTCCTCACTTATACTCTTCACCTGGTGACACGTCCCGTGCGTGTTAAACCATCAGG
Organism: Heterodontus francisci; assembly: GCF_036365525.1. Classification (NCBI taxonomy): domain Eukaryota; kingdom Metazoa; phylum Chordata; class Chondrichthyes; order Heterodontiformes; family Heterodontidae; genus Heterodontus; species Heterodontus francisci. The sequence continues at coordinate 339,235 of NW_027141265.1, read as the reverse complement.
GGAACACACTCTCCTCACTTATACTGTTCACCTGCTAACATGTCCCGTGTATATTAAACAATCAGGGGAACACACTCTCCTAACTTATACTTTTCACCTGGTAACATGTCCCGTGTATATTAAACCATCAGGGGAACACATTCTCATCACTTATACTGTTCACCTGGTAACATGTCCCACGTATATTAAGCAATCAGTGGAACAGGCTCTCTTCACTTACACTGTTCACCTGGTAACATGTCCCGTGTATATTAGACCATCAGGGGAACACACTCTCCTCACTTCTACTCTTCACCTGGTGACACGTCCCGTGCGTGTTAAACAATCACGGGAACACACTCTCCTCACTTATACTGTTCACCTGGTAACTTGTCCCGTGTATATTAAACAATCAGGGGAACACACTCTCCTAACTTATACATTTCACCTGGTAACATGTCCCGTGTATATTAAACCATCAGGGGAACACATTCTCCTCACTTATACTGTTCACCTGGTAACATGTCCCGTGTATATTCAACCATTAGAATAACACACTCTCCTCACTTATACTGTTCACCTGGTGACACGTTCCGTCAGTATTAAACAATCATTGGATCACACTCTCCTCACTTATACTGTTCACCTGGTAACATGTCCCCTGCCTGTTAAACCATCATGGGAACACACTCTCCTCACTTATACTATTCACCTGCTAACATGTCCCGTGTGTATTAAACCATGAGGGGAACACATTATCCTCGATTATACTGTTCACCTGCTAACATGTCCCGTGTATATTGGAGCATCAGGTGAATACAGTCTCATCACTTATACTGTTCACCTGGTAACATGTCCCGTGTATGTTAAACCATCAGGGGAACACACTCTCATCACTAACACTGTTCACCTGGTAACATGTCCCGTGTATATTAAACCATCAGGGGAACACACTCTCCTCACTTATCCTTTTCACCTGGTAACATGTCCCGTGCATATTAAACCATCAGGGGAACACATTCTCCTCACTTATACTGTTTCCCTGGTAACATGTCCTGTGTATATTAAACCATCAGGGGAACACACTCTCCTCACTTATACTGTTCACCTGGTAACATGTCCCGTGTATATTAAACCATCAGGGGAATACATTCGCCTCACTTATACTGTTCACCTGCTACCATGTCCCGTGTATATTAAACCATCAGGGGAACACACTCTCCTCACTTATACTGTTCACCTGCTAACATGTCCCGTGTATATTAAACCGTCAGGGGAAAGCCCTCTCCTCACTTATACTGTTCAGCTGGTAACATGTCCCGTCTATATTATACCATCAGGGGAACACACTCTCCTCACTTATACTGTTCACCTGGTAACATGTCCCGTGTACATTAAACCATCAGGGGAAAGCCCTCTCCTCACTTGTACTGTTCAGCTGGTAACATGTCCCGTGTATATTAAACCATCAGGGGAATACATTCTCCTCACTTCTACTGTTCACCTGCTAACATGTCCCGTGTATATTAAACCATCAGGGGAATACATTCTCCTCACTTATACTGTTCACCTGCTAACATGTCCTGTTTGTATTAAACCATCAGGGGAACTCACTCTCCTCACTTACACTGTTTACCTGGTAACATGTCCCGTGTGTATTAAACCATCAGGGGATCACACTCTCTTCACTTATACTCTTCACCTGGTAACATGTCCTGTGTATATTAATCCATCAGGGGAACACACTCTCCTCACTTATACTGTTCACCTGGTAACATGTCCCGTGTATATTAAACCATCAGGGGAATACATTCTCCTCACTTATACTGTTCACATGGTAACATGTCCTGTTTGTATTAAACCATCAGGGGAACTCACTCTCCTCACTTACACTATTTACCTGGTAACATGTCCCGTGTGTATTAAACCATCAGGGGAACACACTCTCTTCACTTATACTCTTCACCTGGTAACATGTCCTGTGTATATTAATCCATCAGGGGAACACACTCTCCTCACTTATACTGTTCACCAGCTAACATGTCCCGTGTTTATTGAATCATCAGGGGCATACAGTATCCTCACTTATACTCTTCACCTGGTAACATGTCCCGTGTATATTAAATCATCAGGGGAACACACTCTCCTCACTTATACTGTTCACCTGGTAACATGCCCCGTGTATATTAAACCATCAGGGGAATACATTCTCCTCACTTATACTGTTCACCTGCTAACATGTCCCGTGTATATAAAACCATCAGGGGAATACATTCTCCTCACTTATACTGTTCACCTGCTAACATGTCCCGTGTGTATTAAACCATCAGGGGATCACACTCTCTTCACTTATACTCTTCACCTGGTAACATGTCCTGTGTATATTAATCCATCAGGGGAACACACTCTCCTCACTTATACTGTTCACCTGGTAACATGTCCCGTGTATATTAAACCATCAGGGGAATACATTCTCCTCACTTATACTGTTCACCTGGTAACATGTCCTGTTTGTATTAAACCATCAGGGGAACTCACTCTCCTCACCTACACTGTTTACCTGGTAACATGTCCCGTGTGTATTAAACCATCAGGGGAACACACTCTCTTCACTTATACTCTTCACCTGGTAACATTTCCTGTGTATATTAATCCATCAGGGGAACACACTCTCCTCACTTAGACTGTTCACCAGCTAACATGTCCCGTGTATATTGAACCATCAGGGGAATACAGTATCCTCACTTCTACTCTTCACCTGGTAACATGTCCCGTGTATATTAAACCATCAGGGGAACACACTCTCCTCACTTCTACTTTGCACCTGGTAACATGTCCCCTGCTTGTTAAACCATCATGGGAACACACTCTCCTCACTTACACTGTTCACCTGGTAACATGTCCCGTGTATATTAAACAATCATTGGATCACACTCTCCTCACTTATACTGTTCACCTGGTAACATGTCCCGGGTGTATTTAACCATCAGGGGAACATACTCTCCTCACTTATACTGTTCAACCGCTAACATGTCCCGTGTATATTAAACCATCAGGGGAACACACTCTCCTCACTTATACTGTTCACCTGATAACATGTCCCGTGTATATTAAACCATCAGGGGAAAACACTCTCCTCACTTATACTGATCACATGGTAACATGTCCCGTGTATATTACACCATCTGGGGAACACACTCTCTTCACTTATACTGTTCACCTGGTAACATCTCCCGTGTATATTCAACCATCAGGGTACACATTCTCCTCACTGATACTGTTCACCTGCTAACATGTCCCGTGTTATTAAACAATGAGGGGAACACACTCTCCTAACTTATACTGTTCACTTGGTATCATGTCCCGTGTATATTAAACGATTAGGGGAACACACTCTCTTCACATATAATGTTCACCTGGTAACATGTCCCGTGTATATTAGACCATCAGGGTAACACATTCTCCTCACTGATACTGTTCACCTGCTAACATGTCCCGTGTATATTAAACAATCAGGGGAAAACACTCTCCTCACTTCTACTCTTCACCTGGTGACACGTCCCGTGCGTGTTAAACCATCAGGGGAACACACTCTCCTCACTTATACTGTTCACCTGGGAACTTGTCCCGTGTATATTAAACCATCAGGGTAACACATTCTCCTCACTGATACTGTTCACCTGCTAACATGTCCCGTGTATATTAAACAATCAGGGGAACACACTCGCCTAACTTATACTTTTCACCTGGTAACATGTCCCGTGTATATTAAACCATCAGGGGAACACATTCTCCTCACTTATACTGTTCACCTGGTAACATGTCCTGTGTATATTAAACCATCAGGGGAACACAGTCTCCTCACTGATACTGTTCACCTGGTAACATGTCCCGTGTATATTAAACCATCAGTGGAATACATTCTCCTCACTTATACTGTTCACCTGCTAACATGTCCCGTGTATATTAAACCATCAGGGGAACACACTCTCCTCACTTATTCTGTTCACCTGCTAACATGTCCCGTGTCTATTAAACCATCAGGGGAATACATTCTCCTCAATTATACTGTTCACCTGGTAACATGTCCCCTGCCTGTTAAACCATCAGGGGAACACACTCTACTCACTTATACTGTTGACCTGGTAACATGTCCCGTGTGTATTAAACCATCAGGGGAACACACTCTCTTCACTTATACTCTTCACCTGGTAACATGTCCTGTGTATATTAATCCATCAGGGGAACTCACTCTCCTCACTTATACTGTTCACCAGCTAACATGTCCCGTGTATATTGAATCATCAGGGGCATACAGTATCCTCACTTATACTCTTCACCTGGTAACATGTCCCGTGTATATTAAATCATCAGGGGAACACACTCTCCTCACTTATACTGTTCACCTGGTAACATGCCCCGTGTATATTAAACCATCAGGGGAATACATTCTCCTCACTTATACTGTTCACCTGCTAACATGTCCCGTGTATATAAAACCATCAGGGGAATACATTCTCCTCACTTATACTGTTCACCTGCTAACATGTCCTGTTTGTATTAAACCATCAGGGGAACTCACTCTCCTCACTTACACTGTTTACCTGGTAACATGTCCCGTGTGTATTAAACCATCAGGGGATCACACTCTCTTCACTTATACTCTTCACCTGGTAACATGTCCTGTGTATATTAATCCATCAGGGGAACACACTCTCCTCACTTATACTGTTCACCTGGTAACATGTCCCGTGTATATTAAACCATCAGGGGAATACATTCTCCTCACTTATACTGTTCACCTGGTAACATGTCCTGTTTGTATTAAACCATCAGGGGAACTCACTCTCCTCACCTACACTGTTTACCTGGTAACATGTCCCGTGTATATTGAACCATCAGGGGAATACAGTATCCTCACTTATACTCTTCACCTGGTAACATGTCCCGTGTATATTAAACCATCAGGGGAACACACTCTCCTCACTTCTACTTTGCACCTGGTAACATGTCCCCTGCCTGTTAAACCATCATGGGAACACACTCTCCTCACTTACACTGTTCACCTGGTAACATGTCCCGTGTATATTAAACAATCATTGGATCACACTCTCCTCACTTATACTGTTCACCTGGTAACATGTCCCGGGTGTATTTAACCATCAGGGGAACATACTCTCCTCACTTATACTGTTCACCCGCTAACATGTCCCGTGTATATTAAACCATCAGGGGAACACACTCTCCTCACTTATACTGTTCACCTGATAACATGTCCCGTGTATATTAAACCATCAGGGGAACACACTCTCCTCACTTATACTGTTCACCTGATAACATGTCCCGTGTATATTAAACAATCAGGGGAAAACACTCTCCTCACTTATACTGATCACATGGTAACATGTCCCGTGTATATTACACCATCTGGGGAACACACTCTCTTCACTTATACTGTTCACCTGGTAACATCTCCCGTGTATATTAAACCATCAGGGTACACATTCTCCTCACTGATACTGTTCTCCTGCTAACATGTCCCGTGTTTATTAAACAATGAGGGGAACACACTCTCCTCACTTATACTCTTCACCTGGTGACACGTCCCGTGCGTGTTAAACCATCAGGGGAACACACACTCCTCACTTATACTGTTCACCTGGTAACTTGTCCCGTGTATATTAAACCATCAGGGGAACACATTCTCCTCACTGATACTGTTCACCTGCTAACATGTCCCGTGTATATTAAACAATCAGGGGAACACACTCTCCTAACTTATACTTTTCACCTGGTAACATGTCCCGTGTATATTAAACCATCAGGGGAACACATTCTCCTCACTTATACTGTTCACCTGGTAACATGTCCCACGTATATTAAGCAATCAGGGGAACACACTATCCTCACTTATACTGTTCACTTGGTATCATGTCCCGTGTATATTAAACGATTAGGGGAACACACTCTCTTCACATATAATGTTCACCTGGTAACATGTCCCGTGTATATTAAACCATCAGGGGAACACATTCTCCTCACTTATACTGTTCACCTGGTAACATGTCCTGTGTATATTAAACCATCAGGGGAACACAGTCTCCTCACTGATACTGTTCACCTGGTAACATGTCCCGTGTATATTAAACCATCAGTGGAATACATTCTCCTCACTTATACTGTTCACCTGCTAACATGTCCCGTGTATATTAAACCATCAGGGGAACACACTCTCCTCACTTATTCTGTTCACCTGCTAACATGTCCCGTGTCTATTAAACCATCAGGGGAATACATTCTCCTCAATTATACTGTTCACCTGGTAACATGTCCCCTGCCTGTTAAACCATCAGGGGAACACACTCTACTCACTTATACTGTTGACCTGGTAACATGTCCCGTGTGTATTAAACCATCAGGGGAACACACTCTCTTCACTTATACTCTTCACCTGGTAACATGTCCTGTGTATATTAATCCATCAGGGGAACTCACTCTCCTCACTTATACTGTTCACCAGCTAACATGTCCCGTGTATATTGAATCATCAGGGGCATACAGTATCCTCACTTATACTCTTCACCTGGTAACATGTCCCGTGTATATTAAATCATCAGGGGAACACACTCTCCTCACTTATACTGTTCACCTGGTAACATGCCCCGTGTATATTAAACCATCAGGGGAATACATTCTCCTCACTTATACTGTTCACCTGCTAACATGTCCCGTGTATATAAAACCATCAGGGGAATACATTCTCCTCACTTATACTGTTCACCTGCTAACATGTCCTGTTTGTATTAAACCATCAGGGGAACTCACTCTCCTCACTTACACTGTTTACCTGGTAACATGTCCCGTGTGTATTAAACCATCAGGGGATCACACTCTCTTCACTTATACTCTTCACCTGGTAACATGTCCTGTGTATATTAATCCATCAGGGGAACACACTCTCCTCACTTATACTGTTCACATGGTAACATGTCCTGTTTGTATTAAACCATCAGGGGAACTCACTCTCCTCACTTACACTATTTACCTGGTAACATGTCCCGTGTGTATTAAACCATCAGGGGAACACACTCTCTTCACTTATACTCTTCACCTGGTAACATGTCCTGTGTATATTAATCCATCAGGGGAACACACTCTCCTCACTTATACTGTTCACCAGCTAACATGTCCCGTGTTTATTGAATCATCAGGGGCATACAGTATCCTCACTTATACTCTTCACCTGGTAACATGTCCCGTGTATATTAAATCATCAGGGGAACACACTCTCCTCACTTATACTGTTCACCTGGTAACATGCCCCGTGTATATTAAACCATCAGGGGAATACATTCTCCTCACTTATACTGTTCACCTGCTAACATGTCCCGTGTATATAAAACCATCAGGGGAATACATTCTCCTCACTTATACTGTTCACCTGCTAACATGTCCCGTGTGTATTAAACCATCAGGGGATCACACTCTCTTCACTTATACTCTTCACCTGGTAACATGTCCTGTGTATATTAATCCATCAGGGGAACACACTCTCCTCACTTATACTGTTCACCTGGTAACATGTCCCGTGTATATTAAACCATCAGGGGAATACATTCTCCTCACTTATACTGTTCACCTGGTAACATGTCCTGTTTGTATTAAACCATCAGGGGAACTCACTCTCCTCACCTACACTGTTTACCTGGTAACATGTCCCGTGTGTATTAAACCATCAGGGGAACACACTCTCTTCACTTATACTCTTCACCTGGTAACATTTCCTGTGTATATTAATCCATCAGGGGAACACACTCTCCTCACTTAGACTGTTCACCAGCTAACATGTCCCGTGTATATTGAACCATCAGGGGAATACAGTATCCTCACTTCTACTCTTCACCTGGTAACATGTCCCGTGTATATTAAACCATCAGGGGAACACACTCTCCTCACTTCTACTTTGCACCTGGTAACATGTCCCCTGCTTGTTAAACCATCATGGGAACACACTCTCCTCACTTACACTGTTCACCTGGTAACATGTCCCGTGTATATTAAACAATCATTGGATCACACTCTCCTCACTTATACTGTTCACCTGGTAACATGTCCCGGGTGTATTTAACCATCAGGGGAACATACTCTCCTCACTTATACTGTTCAACCGCTAACATGTCCCGTGTATATTAAACCATCAGGGGAACACACTCTCCTCACTTATACTGTTCACCTGATAACATGTCCCGTGTATATTAAACCATCAGGGGAAAACACTCTCCTCACTTATACTGATCACATGGTAACATGTCCCGTGTATATTACACCATCTGGGGAACACACTCTCTTCACTTATACTGTTCACCTGGTAACATCTCCCGTGTATATTCAACCATCAGGGTACACATTCTCCTCACTGATACTGTTCACCTGCTAACATGTCCCGTGTTATTAAACAATGAGGGGAACACACTCTCCTAACTTATACTGTTCACTTGGTATCATGTCCCGTGTATATTAAACGATTAGGGGAACACACTCTCTTCACATATAATGTTCACCTGGTAACATGTCCCGTGTATATTAGACCATCAGGGTAACACATTCTCCTCACTGATACTGTTCACCTGCTAACATGTCCCGTGTATATTAAACAATCAGGGGAAAACACTCTCCTCACTTCTACTCTTCACCTGGTGACACGTCCCGTGCGTGTTAAACCATCAGGGGAACACACTCTCCTCACTTATACTGTTCACCTGGGAACTTGTCCCGTGTATATTAAACCATCAGGGTAACACATTCTCCTCACTGATACTGTTCACCTGCTAACATGTCCCGTGTATATTAAACAATCAGGGGAACACACTCGCCTAACTTATACTTTTCACCTGGTAACATGTCCCGTGTATATTAAACCATCAGGGGAACACATTCTCCTCACTTATACTGTTCACCTGGTAACATGTCCTGTGTATATTAAACCATCAGGGGAACACAGTCTCCTCACTGATACTGTTCACCTGGTAACATGTCCCGTGTATATTAAACCATCAGTGGAATACATTCTCCTCACTTATACTGTTCACCTGCTAACATGTCCCGTGTATATTAAACCATCAGGGGAACACACTCTCCTCACTTATTCTGTTCACCTGCTAACATGTCCCGTGTCTATTAAACCATCAGGGGAATACATTCTCCTCAATTATACTGTTCACCTGGTAACATGTCCCCTGCCTGTTAAACCATCAGGGGAACACACTCTACTCACTTATACTGTTGACCTGGTAACATGTCCCGTGTGTATTAAACCATCAGGGGAACACACTCTCTTCACTTATACTCTTCACCTGGTAACATGTCCTGTGTATATTAATCCATCAGGGGAACTCACTCTCCTCACTTATACTGTTCACCAGCTAACATGTCCCGTGTATATTGAATCATCAGGGGCATACAGTATCCTCACTTATACTCTTCACCTGGTAACATGTCCCGTGTATATTAAATCATCAGGGGAACACACTCTCCTCACTTATACTGTTCACCTGGTAACATGCCCCGTGTATATTAAACCATCAGGGGAATACATTCTCCTCACTTATACTGTTCACCTGCTAACATGTCCCGTGTATATAAAACCATCAGGGGAATACATTCTCCTCACTTATACTGTTCACCTGCTAACATGTCCTGTTTGTATTAAACCATCAGGGGAACTCACTCTCCTCACTTACACTGTTTACCTGGTAACATGTCCCGTGTGTATTAAACCATCAGGGGATCACACTCTCTTCACTTATACTCTTCACCTGGTAACATGTCCTGTGTATATTAATCCATCAGGGGAACACACTCTCCTCACTTATACTGTTCACCTGGTAACATGTCCCGTGTATATTAAACCATCAGGGGAATACATTCTCCTCACTTATACTGTTCACCTGGTAACATGTCCTGTTTGTATTAAACCATCAGGGGAACTCACTCTCCTCACCTACACTGTTTACCTGGTAACATGTCCCGTGTATATTGAACCATCAGGGGAATACAGTATCCTCACTTATACTCTTCACCTGGTAACATGTCCCGTGTATATTAAACCATCAGGGGAACACACTCTCCTCACTTCTACTTTGCACCTGGTAACATGTCCCCTGCCTGTTAAACCATCATGGGAACACACTCTCCTCACTTACACTGTTCACCTGGTAACATGTCCCGTGTATATTAAACAATCATTGGATCACACTCTCCTCACTTATACTGTTCACCTGGTAACATGTCCCGGGTGTATTTAACCATCAGGGGAACATACTCTCCTCACTTATACTGTTCACCCGCTAACATGTCCCGTGTATATTAAACCATCAGGGGAACACACTCTCCTCACTTATACTGTTCACCTGATAACATGTCCCGTGTATATTAAACCATCAGGGGAACACACTCTCCTCACTTATACTGTTCACCTGATAACATGTCCCGTGTATATTAAACAATCAGGGGAAAACACTCTCCTCACTTATACTGATCACATGGTAACATGTCCCGTGTATATTACACCATCTGGGGAACACACTCTCTTCACTTATACTGTTCACCTGGTAACATCTCCCGTGTATATTAAACCATCAGGGTACACATTCTCCTCACTGATACTGTTCTCCTGCTAACATGTCCCGTGTTTATTAAACAATGAGGGGAACACACTCTCCTCACTTATACTCTTCACCTGGTGACACGTCCCGTGCGTGTTAAACCATCAGGGGAACACACACTCCTCACTTATACTGTTCACCTGGTAACTTGTCCCGTGTATATTAAACCATCAGGGGAACACATTCTCCTCACTGATACTGTTCACCTGCTAACATGTCCCGTGTATATTAAACAATCAGGGGAACACACTCTCCTAACTTATACTTTTCACCTGGTAACATGTCCCGTGTATATTAAACCATCAGGGGAACACATTCTCCTCACTTATACTGTTCACCTGGTAACATGTCCCACGTATATTAAGCAATCAGGGGAACACACTATCCTCACTTATACTGTTCACTTGGTATCATGTCCCGTGTATATTAAACGATTAGGGGAACACACTCTCTTCACATATAATGTTCACCTGGTAACATGTCCCGTGTATATTAAACCATCAGGGGAACACATTCTCCTCACTTATACTGTTCACCTGGTAACATGTCCTGTGTATATTAAACCATCAGGGGAACACAGTCTCCTCACTGATACTGTTCACCTGGTAACATGTCCCGTGTATATTAAACCATCAGTGGAATACATTCTCCTCACTTATACTGTTCACCTGCTAACATGTCCCGTGTATATTAAACCATCAGGGGAACACACTCTCCTCACTTATTCTGTTCACCTGCTAACATGTCCCGTGTCTATTAAACCATCAGGGGAATACATTCTCCTCAATTATACTGTTCACCTGGTAACATGTCCCCTGCCTGTTAAACCATCAGGGGAACACACTCTACTCACTTATACTGTTGACCTGGTAACATGTCCCGTGTGTATTAAACCATCAGGGGAACACACTCTCTTCACTTATACTCTTCACCTGGTAACATGTCCTGTGTATATTAATCCATCAGGGGAACTCACTCTCCTCACTTATACTGTTCACCAGCTAACATGTCCCGTGTATATTGAATCATCAGGGGCATACAGTATCCTCACTTATACTCTTCACCTGGTAACATGTCCCGTGTATATTAAATCATCAGGGGAACACACTCTCCTCACTTATACTGTTCACCTGGTAACATGCCCCGTGTATATTAAACCATCAGGGGAATACATTCTCCTCACTTATACTGTTCACCTGCTAACATGTCCCGTGTATATAAAACCATCAGGGGAATACATTCTCCTCACTTATACTGTTCACCTGCTAACATGTCCTGTTTGTATTAAACCATCAGGGGAACTCACTCTCCTCACTTACACTGTTTACCTGGTAACATGTCCCGTGTGTATTAAACCATCAGGGGATCACACTCTCTTCACTTATACTCTTCACCTGGTAACATGTCCTGTGTATATTAATCCATCAGGGGAACACACTCTCCTCACTTATACTGTTCACCTGGTAACATGTCCCGTGTATATTAAACCATCAGGGGAATACATTCTCCTCACTTATACTGTTCACCTGGTAACATGTCCTGTTTGTATTAAACCATCAGGGGAACTCACTCTCCTCACCTACACTGTTTACCTGGTAACATGTCCCGTGTGTATTAAACCATCAGGGGAACACACTCTCTTCACTTATACTCTTCACCTGGTAACATGTCCTGTGTATATTAATCCATCAGGGGAACACACTCTCCTCACTTAGACTGTTCACCAGCTAACATGTCCCGTGTATATTGAACCATCAGGGGAATACAGTATCCTCACTTATACTCTTCACCTGGTAACATGTCCCGTGTATATTAAACCATCAGGGGAACACACTCTCCTCACTTCTACTTTGCACCTGGTAACATGTCCCCTGCCTGTTAAACCATCATGGGAACACACTCTCCTCACTTACACTGTTCACCTGGTAACATGTCCCGTGTATATTAAACAATCATTGGATCACACTCTCCTCACTTATACTGTTCACCTGGTAACATGTCCCGGGTGTATTTAACCATCAGGGGAACATACTCTCCTCACTTATACTGTTCACCCGCTAACATGTCCCGTGTATATTAAACCATCAGGGGAACACACTCTCCTCACTTATACTGTTCACCTGATAACATGTCCCGTGTATATTAAACCATCAGGGGAAAGCCCTCACCTCACTTATCCTGTTCACCTGGTAACATGTCCCGTGTATATTACACCATCTGGGGAACACACTCTCTTCACTTATACTGTTCACCTGGTAACATCTCCCGTGTATATTAAACCATCAGGGTACACATTCTCCTCACTGATACTGTTCTCCTGCTAACATGTCCCGTGTTTATTAAACAATGAGGGGAACACACTCTCCTCACTTATACTCTTCACCTGGTGACACGTCCCGTGCGTGTTAAACCATCAGGGGAACACACTCTCCTCACTTATACTGTTCACCTGGTAACTTGTCCCGTGTATATTAAACCATCAGGGGAACACATTCTCCTCACTGATACTGTTCACCTGCTAACATGTCCCGTGTATATTAAACAATCAGGGGAACACACTCTCCTAACTTATACTTTTCACCTGGTAACATGTCCCGTGTATATTAAACCATCAGGGGAACACATTCTCCTCACTTATACTGTTCACTTGGTATCATGTCCCGTGTATATTAAACGATTAGGGGAACACACTCTCTTCACATATAATGTTCACCTGGTAACATGTCCCGTGTATATTAGACCATCAGGGGAACACACTCTCCTCACTTCTACTCTTCACCTGGTGACACGTCCCGTGCGTGTTAAACCATCAGGGGAACACACTCTCCTCACTTCTACTGTTCACCTGGGAACTTGTCCCGTGTATATTAAACCATCAGGATAACACATTCTCCTCACTGATACTGTTCACCTGCTAACATGTCCCGTGTATATTAAACAATCAGGGGAACACACTCTCCTAACTTATACTTTTCACCTGGTAACATGTCCCGTGTATATTAAACCATCAGGGGAACACATTCTCCTCAATTATACTGTTCACCTGGTAACATGTCCTGTGTATATTAAACCATCAGGGGAACACAGTCTCCTCACTGATACTGTTCACCTGGTAACATGTCCCGTGTATATTAAACCATCAGGGGAATACATTCTCCTCACTTATACTGTTCACCTGCTAACATGTCCCGTGTATATTAAACCATCAGGGGAACACACTCTCCTCACTTATTCTGTTCACCTGCTAACATGTCCCGTGTCTATTAAACCATCAGGGGAATACATTCTCCTCACTTAAACTGTTCACCTGGTAACATGTCCCCTGCCTGTTAAACCATCAGGGGAACACACTCTACTCACTTATACTGTTGACCTGGTAACATGTCCCGTCAGTATTAAACAATCATTGGATCACACTCTCCTCACTTATACTGTTCACCTGGTAACATGTCCCGTGTGTATTAAACCATCATGGGAACACACTCTCCTCACTTATACTGTTCACCTGGTAACATGTCACGTGCATGTTAAACCATCAGCGGAACACACTCTCCTCACTTATACTGTTGACCTGGTAACATGTCCCCTGCCTGTTAAACCATCATGGGAACACAATCTCCTCACTTATACTGTTCACCTGGTAACATGTCCCATGTGTATTAAACCATGAGGGGAACACATTCTCCTCACTTATACTGTTCACCTGCTAACATGTCCCGTGTATATTAAACCATCAGGGGAAAGCCCTCTCCTCACTTATTCTGTTCACCTGGTAATAAGTCCCGTGTATATTAAACCATCAGGGGAACACACTCTCCTCACTTATACTGTTCACCTGCTAACATGTCCCGTGTATATTAAACCATCAGGGGAACACATTCACCTCACTTATACTGTTTCCCTGGTAACATGTCCTGTGTATATTAAACCATCAGGGGAACACATTCTCCTCACTTATACTGTTCACCTGGTAACATGTCCCGTGTATATTAAACCATCAGGGGAATACATTCGCCTCACTTATACTGTTCACCTGCTACCATGTCCCGTGTATATTAAACCATCAGGGGAATACATTCTCCTCACTTATACTGTTCACCAGCTAACATGTCCCGTGTATATTGAACCATGAGGGGAATACAGTTTCCTCACTTATACTGTTCACCTGGTAACATGTCCCATGTATATTAAACCATCAGGGGAAAGCCCTCTCCTCACTTATACTGTTCAGCTGGTAACATGTCCCGTCTATATTATACCATCAGGGGAACACACTCTCCTCACTTATTCTGTTCACCTGCTAACATGTCCCGTGTCTATTAAACCATCAGGGGAATACATTCTCTTCACTTATACTGTTCACCTGGTAACATGTCCCCTGCCTGTTAAACCATCAGGGGAACACACTCTCCTCACTTATACTGTTGACCTGGGAACTTGTCCCGTGTATATTAAACCATCAGGGGAACACATTCTCCTCACTGATACTGTTCACCTGCTAACATGTCCCGTGTATATTAAACAATCAGGGGAACACACTCTCCGAACTTATACTTTTCACCTGGTAACATGTCCCGTGTATATTAAACCATCAGGGGAACACATTCTCCTCACTTATACTGTTCACCTGGTAACATGTCCTGTGTATATTAAACCATCAGGGGAACACAGTCTCCTCACTTATACTGTTCACCTGGTAACATGTCCCGTGTATATTAAACCATCAGGGGAATACATTCTCCTCACTTATACTGTTCACCTGCTAACATGTCCCGTGTATATTAAACCATCAGGGGAACACACTCTCCTCACTTATTCTGTTCACCTGCTAACATGTCCCGTGTCTATTAAACCATCAGGGGAATACATTCTCCTCACTTATACTGTTCACCTGGTAACATGTCCCCTGCCTGTTAAACCATCAGGGGAACACACTCTCCTCACTTATACTGTTGACCTGGTAACATGTCCCGTCAGTATTAAACAATGATTGGATCACACTCTCCTCACTTATACTGTTCACCTGGTAACATGTCCCGTGTGTATTAAACCATCATGGGAACACACTCTCCTCACTTATACTGTTCACCTGGTAACATGTCCCATGTGTATTAAACCATGAGGGGAACACATTCTCCTCACTTATACTGTTCACCTGCTAACATGTCCCGTGTATATTAAACCATCAGGGGAAAGCCCTCTCCTCACTTATTCTGTTCACCTGGTAATAAGTCCCGTGTATATTAAACCATCAGGGGAACACACTCTCCTCACTTATACTTTTCACCTGGTAACATGTCCCGTGTATATTAAACCATCAGGGGAACACACTCTCCTCACTTATACTGTTTCCCTGGTAACATGTCCTGTGTATATTAAACCATCAGGGGAACACACTCTCCTCACTTATACTGTTTCCCTGGTAACATGTCCTGTGTATATTAAACCATCAGGGGAACACACTCTCCTCACTTATACTTTTCACCTGGTAACATGTCCCGTGTATATTAAACCATCAGGGGAACACACTCTCCTCACTTATACTGTTTCCCTGGTAACATGTCCTGTGTATATTAAACCATCAGGGGAACACATTCGCCTCACTTATACTGTTCACCTGCGACCAAGTCCCGTGTATATTAAACCATCAGGGGAACAACACTCGCCTCACTTATACTGTTCACCTGCTAACATGTCCCGTGTATATTAAACCATCAGGGGAAAGCCCTCTCCTCACTTATACTGCTCAGCTGGTAACATGTCCCGTCTATATTATACCATCAGGGGAACACACTCTCCTCACTTATACTGTTCACCTGGTAACATGTCCCGTGTATATTAAACCATCAGGGGAAAGCCCTCTCCTCACTTATACTGTTCAGCTGGTAACATGTCCCGTGTATATTAAACCATCAGGGGAACACACTCTCCTCACTTATACTGTTCAGCTGGTAACATGTCACGTGCATGTTAAACCATCAGCGGAACACACTCTCCTCACTTATACTGTTGACCTGGTAACATGTCCCCTGCCTGTTAAACCATCATGGGAACACAATCTCCTCACTTATACTGTTCACCTGGTAACATGTCCCATGTGTATTAAACCATGAGGGGAACACATTCTCCTCACTTATACTGTTCACCTGCTAACATGTCCCGTGTATATTAAACCATCAGGGGAAAGCCCTCTCCTCACTTATTCTGTTCACCTGGTAATAAGTCCCGTGTATATTAAACCATCAGGGGAACACACTCTCCTCACTTATACTGTTCAACTGCTAACATGTCCCGTGTATATTAAACCATCAGGGGAACACATTCTCCTCACTTATACTGTTTCCCTGGTAACATGTCCTGTGTATATTAAACCATCAGGGGAACACATTCTCCTCACTTATACTGTTCACCTGGTAACATGTCCCGTGTATATTAAACCATCAGGGGAATACATTCGCCTCACTTATACTGTTCACCTGCTACCATGTCCCGTGTATATTAAACCATCAGGGGAACAACACTCTCCTCACTTATACTGTTCAGCTGGTAACATGTCCCGTCTATATTATACCATCAGGGGAACACACTCTCCTCACTTATACTGTTCACCTGGTAACATGTCCCGTGTATATTAAACCATCAGGGGAAAGCCCTCTCCTCACTTATACTGTTCACCTGGTAACATGTCCCGTGTATATTAAACCATCAGGGGAATACATTCTCCTCACTTATACTGTTCACCAGCTAACATGTCCCGTGTATATTGAACCATGAGGGGAATACAGTTTCCTCACTTATACTGTTCACCTGGTAACATGTCCCATGTATATTAAACCATCAGGGGAAAGCCCTCTCCTCACTTATACTGTTCAGCTGGTAACATGTCCCGTCTATATTATACCATCAGGGGAACACACTGTCCTCACTTATAATGTTCACCTGGTAACATGTCCCGTGTATATTAAAACATCAGGGGAAAGCCTTCTCCTCACTTATGCTGTTCAGCTGGTAACATGTCCTGTGTATATTAAACCATCAGGGGAACACAGTCTCCTCACTTATACTGTTCACCTGCTAACATGTCCCGTGTATATTAAACAATCAGGGGAACACACTCTCCTAACTTATACTTTTCACCTGGTAACATGTCCCCTGCCTGTTAAACCATCAGGGGAACACACTCTCCTCACTTATACTGTTGACCTGGGAACTTGTCCCGTGTATATTAAACCATC
Source organism: Heterodontus francisci (assembly GCF_036365525.1). NCBI lineage: Eukaryota > Metazoa > Chordata > Chondrichthyes > Heterodontiformes > Heterodontidae > Heterodontus > Heterodontus francisci. The sequence continues at coordinate 321,357 of NW_027141265.1, read as the reverse complement.
AGGGGAACACATTCTCCTCACTGATACTGTTCACCTGCTAACATGTCCCGTGTATATTAAACAATCAGGGGAACACACTCTCCGAACTTATACTTTTCACCTGGTAACATGTCCCGTGTATATTAAACCATCAGGGGAACACATTCTCCTCACTTATACTGTTCACCTGGTAACATGTCCTGTGTATATTAAACCATCAGGGGAACACAGTCTCCTCACTTATACTGTTCACCTGGTAACATGTCCCGTGTATATTAAACCATCAGGGGAATACATTCTCCTCACTTATACTGTTCACCTGCTAACATGTCCCGTGTATATTAAACCATCAGGGGAACACACTCTCCTCACTTATTCTGTTCACCTGCTAACATGTCCCGTGTCTATTAAACCATCAGGGGAATACATTCTCCTCACTTATACTGTTCACCTGGTAACATGTCCCCTGCCTGTTAAACCATCAGGGGAACACACTCTCCTCACTTATACTGTTGACCTGGTAACATGTCCCGTCAGTATTAAACAATGATTGGATCACACTCTCCTCACTTATACTGTTCACCTGGTAACATGTCCCGTGTGTATTAAACCATCATGGGAACACACTCTCCTCACTTATACTGTTCACCTGGTAACATGTCCCATGTGTATTAAACCATGAGGGGAACACATTCTCCTCACTTATACTGTTCACCTGCTAACATGTCCCGTGTATATTAAACCATCAGGGGAAAGCCCTCTCCTCACTTATTCTGTTCACCTGGTAATAAGTCCCGTGTATATTAAACCATCAGGGGAACACACTCTCCTCACTTATACTTTTCACCTGGTAACATGTCCCGTGTATATTAAACCATCAGGGGAACACACTCTCCTCACTTATACTGTTTCCCTGGTAACATGTCCTGTGTATATTAAACCATCAGGGGAACACACTCTCCTCACTTATACTGTTTCCCTGGTAACATGTCCTGTGTATATTAAACCATCAGGGGAACACACTCTCCTCACTTATACTTTTCACCTGGTAACATGTCCCGTGTATATTAAACCATCAGGGGAACACACTCTCCTCACTTATACTGTTTCCCTGGTAACATGTCCTGTGCATATTAAACCATCAGGGGAACACATTCGCCTCACTTATACTGTTCACCTGCGACCAAGTCCCGTGTATATTAAACCATCAGGGGAACAACACTCGCCTCACTTATACTGTTCACCTGCTAACATGTCCCGTGTATATTAAACCATCAGGGGAAAGCCCTCTCCTCACTTATACTGCTCAGCTGGTAACATGTCCCGTCTATATTATACCATCAGGGGAACACACTCTCCTCACTTATACTGTTCACCTGGTAACATGTCCCGTGTATATTAAACCATCAGGGGAAAGCCCTCTCCTCACTTATACTGTTCAGCTGGTAACATGTCCCGTGTATATTAAACCATCAGGGGAACACACTCTCCTCACTTATACTGTTCAGCTGGTAACATGTCACGTGCATGTTAAACCATCAGCGGAACACACTCTCCTCACTTATACTGTTGACCTGGTAACATGTCCCCTGCCTGTTAAACCATCATGGGAACACAATCTCCTCACTTATACTGTTCACCTGGTAACATGTCCCATGTGTATTAAACCATGAGGGGAACACATTCTCCTCACTTATACTGTTCACCTGCTAACATGTCCCGTGTATATTAAACCATCAGGGGAAAGCCCTCTCCTCACTTATTCTGTTCACCTGGTAATAAGTCCCGTGTATATTAAACCATCAGGGGAACACACTCTCCTCACTTATACTGTTCAACTGCTAACATGTCCCGTGTATATTAAACCATCAGGGGAACACATTCTCCTCACTTATACTGTTTCCCTGGTAACATGTCCTGTGTATATTAAACCATCAGGGGAACACATTCTCCTCACTTATACTGTTCACCTGGTAACATGTCCCGTGTATATTAAACCATCAGGGGAATACATTCGCCTCACTTATACTGTTCACCTGCTACCATGTCCCGTGTATATTAAACCATCAGGGGAACAACACTCTCCTCACTTATACTGTTCAGCTGGTAACATGTCCCGTCTATATTATGCCATCAGGGGAACACACTCTCCTCACTTATACTGTTCACCTGGTAACATGTCCCGTGTATATTAAACCATCAGGGGAAAGCCCTCTCCTCACTTATACTGTTCACCTGGTAACATGTCCCGTGTATATTAAACCATCAGGGGAATACATTCTCCTCACTTATACTGTTCACCAGCTAACATGTCCCGTGTATATTGAACCATGAGGGGAATACAGTTTCCTCACTTATACTGTTCACCTGGTAACATGTCCCATGTATATTAAACCATCAGGGGAAAGCCCTCTCCTCACTTATACTGTTCAGCTGGTAACATGTCCCGTCTATATTATACCATCAGGGGAACACACTGTCCTCACTTATACTGTTCACCTGGTAACATGTCCCGTGTATATTAAAACATCAGGGGAAAGCCTTCTCCTCACTTATGCTGTTCAGCTGGTAACATGTCCTGTGTATATTAAACCATCAGGGGAACACAGTCTCCTCACTTATACTGTTCACCTGCTAACATGTCCCGTGTATATTAAACAATCAGGGGAACACACTCTCCTAACTTATACTTTTCACCTGGTAACATGTCCCCTGTATATTAAACCATCAGGGGAACACATTCTCCTCACTTATACTGTTCACCTGGTAACATGTCCTGTGTATATTAAACCATCAGGGGAACACAGTCTCCTCACTTATACTGTTCACCTGGTAACATGTCCCGTGTATATTAAACCATCAGGGGAATACATTCTCCTCACTTATACTGTTCACCTGCTAACATGTCCCGTGTATATTAAACCATCAGGGGAACACACTCTCCTCACTTATTCTGTTCACCTGCTAACATGTCCCGTGTCTATTAAACCATCAGGGGAATACATTCTCCTCACTTATACTGTTCACCTGGTAACATGTCCCCTGCCTGTTAAACCATCAGGGGAACACACTCTCCTCACTTATACTGTTGACCTGGTAACATGTCCCGTCAGTATTAAACAATGATTGGATCACACTCTCCTCACTTATACTGTTCACCTGGTAACATGTCCCGTGTGTATTAAACCATCATGGGAACACACTCTCCTCACTTATACTGTTCACCTGGTAACATGTCCCCTGCCTGTTAAACCATCATGGGAACACACTCTCCTCACTTATACTGTTCACCTGGTAACATGTCCCATGTGTATTAAACCATGAGGGGAACACATTCTCCTCACTTATACTGTTCACCTGCTAACATGTCCCGTGTATATTAAACCATCAGGGGAAAGCCCTCTCCTCACTTATTCTGTTCACCTGGTAATAAGTCCCGTGTATATTAAACCATCAGGGGAACACACTCTCCTCACTTATACTTTTCACCTGGTAACATGTCCCGTGTATATTAAACCATCAGGGGAACACATTCTCCTCACTTATACTGTTTCCCTGGTAACATGTCCTGTGTATATTAAACCATCAGGGGAACACATTCTCCTCACTTATACAGTTCACCTGGTAACATGTCCCGTGTATATTAAAACATCAGGGGAATACATTCGCCTCACATATACTGTTCACCTGCTACCATGTCCCGTGTATATTAAACCATCAGGGGAACAACACTCTCCTCACTTATACTGTTCATCTGCTAACATGTCCCGTGTATATTAAACCATCAGGGGAAAGCCCTCTCCTCACTTATACTGTTCAGCTGGTAACATGTCCCGTCTATATTATACCATCAGGGGAACACACTCTCCTCACTTATCCTGTTCACCTGGTAACATGTCCCGTGTATATTAAACCATCAGGGGAAAGCCCTCTCCTCACTTATACTGTTCAGCTGGTAACATGTCCCGTGTATATTAAACCATCAGGGGAATACATTCTCCTCACTTATACTGTTCAGCAGCTAACATGTCCCGTTTATATTGAACCATGAGGGGAATACAGTTTCCTCACTTATACTGTTCACCTGGTAACATGTCCCATGTATATTAAACCATCAGGGGAAAGCCCTCTCCTCACTTATACTGTTCAGCTGGTAACATGTCCCGTCTATATTATACCATCAGGGGAACACACTCTCCTCACTTATTCTGTTCACCTGCTAACATGTCCCGTGTCTATTAAACCATCAGGGGAATACATTCTCTTCACTTATACTGTTCACCTGGTAACATGTCCCCTGCCTGTTAAACCATCAGGGGAACACACTCTCCTCACTTATACTGTTGACCTGGGAACTTGTCCCGTGTATATTAAACCATCAGGGGAACACATTCTCCTCACTGATACTGTTCACCTGCTAACATGTCCCGTGTATATTAAACAATCAGGGGAACACACTCTCCTAACTTATACTTTTCACCTGGTAACATGTCCCGTGTATATTAAACCATCAGGGGAACACATTCTCCTCACTTATACTGTTCACCTGGTAACATGTCCTGTGTATATTAAAACATCAGGGGAACACAGTCTCCTCACTTATACTGTTCACCTGGTAACATGTCCCGTGTATATTAAACCATCAGGGGAATACATTCTCCTCACTTATACTGATCACCTGCTAACATGTCCCGTGTATATTAAACCATCAGGGGAACACACTCTCCTCACTTATTCTGTTCACCTGCTAACATGTCCCGTGTCTATTAAACCATCAGGGGAATACATTCTCCTCACTTATACTGTTCACCTGGTAACATGTCCCCTGCCTGTTAAACCATCAGGGGAACACACTCTCCTCACTTATACTGTTGACCTGGTAACATGTCCCGTCAGTATTAAACAATGATTGGATCACACTCTCCTCACTTATACTGTTCACCTGGTAACATGTCCCGTGTGTATTAAACCATCATGGGAACACACTCTCCTCACTTATACTGTTCACCTGGTAACATGTCCCGTGCATGTTAAACCATCAGGGGAACACACTCTCCTCACTTATACTGTTCACATGGTAACATGTCCCATGTGTATTAAACCATGAGGGGAACACATTCTCCTCACTTATACTGTTCACCTGCTAACATGTCCCGTGTATATTAAACCATCAGGGGAAAGCCCTCTCCTCACTTATTCTGTTCACCTGGTAATAAGTCCCGTGTATATTAAACCATCAGGGGAACACACTCTCCTCACTTATACTTTTCACCTGGTAACATGTCCCGTGTATATTAAACCATCAGGGGAACACATTCTCCTCACTTATACTGTTTCCCTGGTAACATGTCCTGTGTATATTAAACCATCAGGGGAACACATTCGCCTCACTTATACTGTTCACCTGATAACATGTCCCGTGTATATTAAACCATCAGGGGAAAGCCCTCTGCTCACTTATACTGTTCAGCTGGTAACATGTCCCGTCTATATTATACCATCAGGGGAACACACTCTCCTCACTTATACTGTTCACCTGGTAACATGTCCCGTGTATATTAAACCATCAGGGGAAAGCCCTCTCCTCACTTATACTGTTCAGCTGGTAACATGTCCCGTGTATATTAAACCATCAGGGGAATACATTCTCCTCACTTATACTGTTCACCAGCTAACATGTCCCGTGTATATTGAACCATGAGGGGAATACAGTTTCCTCACTTATACTGTTCACCTGGTAACATGTCCCATGTATATTAAACCATCAGGGGAAAGCCCTCTGCTCACTTATACTGTTCAGCTGGTAACATGTCCCGTCTATATTATACCATCAGGGGAACACACTGTCCTCACTTATACTGTTCACCTGGTAACATGTCCCGTGTATATTAAAACATCAGGGGAAAGCCTTCTCCTCACTTATACTGTTCAGCTGGTAACATGTGCCGTGTATATTAAACCATCAGGGGAACTCACTCTCCTCACTTATACTGTTCACCTGGTATTATGTCCCGTGTATTTTTAACCATCAGGGGAACTGACTCTCCTCACTTATACTGTTCACCTGGTAACATGTCCCTTGTATATTAAACCATCAGGGGAAAGCCCTCTCCTCACTTATACTGTTCAGCTGGTAACATGTCCCGTGTATATTAAATCATCAGGGGAACTCACTCTCCTCACTTATACTGTTCACCTGGTATTATGTCCCGTGTATTTTTAACCATCAGGGGAACTCTCTCTCCTCACTTATACTGTTCACCTGGTAACATGTCCCTTGTATATTAAACCATCAGGGGAAAGCCCTCTCCTCACTTATACTGTTCAGCTGGTAACATGTCCCGTGTATATTAAATCATCAGGGGAACACACTCTCCTCACTTATACTGTTCATCTGGTAACATGTCCCGTGAATATTAAACCATCAGGGGAACTCACTCTCCTCACTTATACTGTTCACCTGGTATTATGTCCCGTGTATTTTTAACCATCAGGGGAACTCACTCTCCTCACTTATACTGTTCACCTGGTAACATGTCCCTTGTATATTAAACCATCAGGGGAAAGCCCTCTCCTCACTTATACTGTTCAGCTGGTAACATGTCCCGTGTATATTAAATCATCAGGGGAACACACTCTCCTCACTTATACTGTTCATCTGGTAACATGTCCCGTGTATATTAAACCATCAGGGGAATACATTCTCCTCACTTATACTGTTCACCTGCTAACATGTCCCGTGTATATTAAACCATCAGGGGAATACATTCTCCTCACTTATACTGTTCACCTGCTAACATGTCCTGTGTATATTAAACCATCAGGGGAACACACTCTCCTCACTTATTCTGTTCACCTGCTAACATGTCCCGTGTCTATTAAACCATCAGGGGAATACATTCTCTTCACTTATGCTGTTCACCTGGTAACATGTCCCGTGTATATTAAACCATCAGGGGAATACATTCTCCTCACTTATACTGTTCACCTGCTAACATGTCCTGTGTATATTAAACCATCAGGGGAACACACTCTCCTCACTTATACTGTTGACCTGGTAACATGTCCCGTCAGTATTAAACAATCATTGGATCACACTCTCCTCACTTATACTGTTCACCTGGTAACATGTCCCCTGCCTGTTAAACCATCATGGGAACACACTCTCCTCACTTATACTGTTCACCTGGTAACATGTCCCATGTGTATTAAACCATGAGGGGAACACATTCTCCTCACTCATACTGTTCACCTGCTAACATGTCCCGTGTATATTAAACCATCAGGGGAAAGCCCTCTCCTCACTTATTCTGTTCACCTGGTAATAAGTCCCGTGTATATTAAACCATCAGGGGAACACACTCTCCTCACTTATACTTTTCACCTGGTAACATGTCCCGTGTCTATTAAACCATCAGGGGAACACATTCTCCTCACTTATACTCTTTCCCTGGTAACATATCCTGTGTATATTAAACCATCAGGGGAACACTCTCTCCTCACTTATACTGTTCACCTGGTAACATGTCCCGTGTATATTAAACCATCAGGGGAATACATTCGCCTCACTTATACTGTTCACCTGCTACCATGTCCCGTGTATATTAAACCATCAGGGGAACAACACTCTCCTCACTTATACTGTTCACCTGCTAACATGTCCCGTGTATATTAAACCATCAGGGGAAAGCCCTCTCCTCACTTATACTGTTCAGCTGGTAACATGTCCCGTCTATATTATACCATCAGGGGAACACAGTGTCCTCACTTATACTGTTCACCTGGTAACATGTCCCGTGTATATTAAACCATCAGGGGAACACATTCTCCTCACTTATACTGTTTCCCTGGTAACATATCCTGTGTATATTAAACCATCAGGGGAACACACTCTCCTCACTTATACTGTTCACCTGGTAACATGTCCCGTGTATATTAAACCATCAGGGGAATACATTCTCCTCACTTATACTGTTCACCAGCTAACATGTCCCGTGTATATTGAACCATGAGGGGAATACAGTTTCCTCACTTATACTGTTCACCTGGTAACATGTCCCATGTATATTAAACCATCAGGGGAAAGCCCTCTCCTCACTTATACTGTTCAGCTGGTAACATGTCCCGTCTATATTATACCATCAGGGGAACACACTGTCCTCATTTATACTGTTCACCTGGTAACATGTCCCGTGTATATTAAAACAGCAGGGGAAAGCCTTCTCCTCACTTATACTGTTCAGCTGGTAACATGTGCCGTGTATATTATACCATCAGGGGAACACACTCTCCTCACTTATACTGTTCACCTGGTAACATGTCCCGTGAATATTAAACCATCAGGGGAACTCACTCTCCTCACTTATACTGTTCACCTGGTATTATGTCCCGTGTATTTTTAACCATCAGGGGAACTCACTCTCCTCACTTATACTGTTCACCTGGTAACATGTCCCTTGTATATTAAACCATCAGGGGAAAGCCCTCTCCTCACTTATACTGTTCAGCTGGTAACATGTCCCGTGTATATTAAATCATCAGGGGAACACACTCTCCTCACTTATCCTGTTCATCTGGTAACATGTCCCGTGTATATTAAACCATCAGGGGAATACATTCTCCTCACTTATACTGTTCACCTGCTAACATGTCCCGTGTATATTAAACCATCAGGGGAATACATTCTCCTCACTTATACTGTTCACCTGCTAACATGTCCTGTGTATATTAAACCATCAGGGGAACACACTCTCCTCACTTATTCTGTTCACCTGCTAACATGTCCCGTGTCTATTAAACCATCAGGGGAATACATTCTCTTCACTTATACTGTTCACCTGGTAACATGTCCCCTGCCTGTTAAACCATCAGGGGAACACACTCTCCTCACTTTTACTGTTGACCTGGTAACATGTCCCGTCAGTATTAAACAATCATTGGATCACACTCTCCTCACTTATACTGTTCACCTGGTAACATGTCCCCTGCCTGTTAAACCATCATGGGAACACACTCTCCTCACTTATACTGTTCACCTGGTAACATGTCCCATGTGTATTAAACCATGAGGGGAACACATTCTCCTCACTCATACTGTTCACCTGCTAACATGTCCCGTGTATATTAAACCATCAGGGGAAAGCCCTCTCCTCACTTATTCTGTTCACCTGGTAATAAGTCCCGTGTATATTAAACCATCAGGGGAACACACTCTCCTCACTTATACTGTTCACCTGGTAACATGTCCCGTCAGTATTAAACAATCAGGGGAACACACTCTCCTCACTTATACTGTTCACCTGGTAACATGTCCCGTGTATATTAAACCATCAGGGGAATACATTCGCCTCACTTATACTGTTCACCTGCTACCATGTCCCGTTTATATTAAACCATCAGGGGAACAACACTCTCCTCACTTATACTGTTCACCTGCTAACATGTCCCGTGTATATTAAACCATCAGGGGAAAGCCCTCTCCTCACTTATACTGTTCAGCTGGTAACATGTCCCGTCTATATTGTACCATCAGGGGAACACACTCTCCTCACTTATACTGTTCACCTGGTAACATGTCCCGTGTATATTAAACCATCAGGGGAAAGCCCTCTCCTCACTTATCCTGTTCAGCTGGTAACATGTCCCGTGTATATTAAACCATCAGGGGAATACATTCTCCTCACTTATACTGTTCACCAGCTAACATGTCCCGTGTATATTGAACCATGAGGGGAATACAGTTTCCTCACTTATACTGTTCACCTGGTAACATGTCCCATGTATATTAAACCATCAGGGGAAAGCCCTCTCCTCACTTATACTGTTCAGCTGGTAACATGTCCCGTCTATATTATACCATCAGGGGAACACACTGTCCTCACTTATACTGTTCACCTGGTAACATGTCCCGTCAGTATTAAACAATCAGGGGAACACACTCTCCTCACTTATACTGTTCACCTGGTAACATGTCCCGTGTATATTATACCATCAGGGGACCACATTCTCCTCGCTTATACTTTTCACCTGGTAACATGTCCCGTGAATATTAAACCATCAGGGGAACTCACTCTCCTCACTTATACTGTTCACCTGGTATCATGTCCCGTGTATTTTTAACCATCAGGGGAACTCACTCTCCTCACTTATACTGTTCACCTGGTAACATGTCCCTTGTATATTAAACCATCAGGGGAAAGCCCTCTCCTCACTTATACTGTTCAGCTGGTAACATGTCCCGTGTATATTAAATCATCAGGGGAACACACTCTCCTCACTTATACTGTTCACCTGGTAACATGTCCCGTGTATATTAAACCATCAGGGGAAAGCCCTCTCCTCACTTATACTGTTCACCTGGTAACATGTCCCGTGTATATTAAATCATCAGGGGAACACACTCTCCTCACTTATACTGTTCACCTGGTAACATGTCCCGTGTCTATTAAACCATCAGGGGAATACATTCTAGTCACTTATACTGTTGACCTGGTAACATGTCCCGTCAGTATTAAACAATCATTGGATCACACTCTCCTCACTTATACTGTTCACCTGGTAACATGTCCCCTGCCTGTTAAACCATCAGGGGAACACACTCTCCTCACTTATACTGTTGACCTGGTAACATGTCCCGTCAGTATTAAACAATCATTGGATCACACTCTCCTCACTTATACTGTTCACCTGGTAACATGTCCCCTGCCTGTTAAACCATCAGGAGAACACACTCTCCTCACTTATACCGTTGACCTGGTAACATGTCCCGTCAGTATTAAACAATCATTGGATCACACTCTCCTCACTTATTCTGTTCACCTGCTAACATGTCCCGTGTCTATTAAACCATCAGGGGAATACATTCTAGTCACTTATACTGTTCACCTGGTAACATGTCCCCTGCCTGTTAAACCATCAGGGGAACACACTCTCCTCACTTATACTGTTGACCTGGTAACATGTCCCGTCAGTATTAAACAATCATTGGATCACACTCTCCTCACTTATACTGTTCACCTGGTAACATGTCCCCTGCCTGTTAAACCATCATGGGAACACACTCTCCTCACTTATACTGTTCACCTGGTAACATGTCCCATGTGCATTAAACCATGAGGGGAAAACATTCTCCTCACTTATACTGTTCACCTGCTAACATGTCCCGTGTATATTAAACCATCAGGGGAACACATTCTCCTCACTTATACTGTTCACCTGGTAACATGTCCCGTGTATATTAAACCATCAGGGGAACACATTCTCCTCACTTATACTGTTTCCCTGGTAACATGTCCTGTGTATATTAAACCATCAGGGGAACACACTCTCCTCACTTATACTTTTCACCTGGTAACATGTCCCGTGTATATTAAACCATCAGGGGAACACATTCTCCTCACTTATACTGTTTCCCTGGTAACATGTCCTGTGTATATTAAACCATCAGGGGAACACACTCTCCTCACTTATACTGTTCACCTGGTAACATGTCCCGTGTATATTAAACCATCAGGGGAATACATTCGCCTCACTTATACTGTTCACCTGCTACCATGTCGCGTGTATATTAAACCATCAGGGGAACACACTCGCCTCACTTATACTGTTCACCTGCTAACATGTCCCGTGTATATTAAACCATCAGGGGAAAGCCCTCTCCTCACTTATACTGTTCAGCTGGTAACATGTCCCGTCTATATTATACCATCAGGGGAACACACTCTCCTCACTTATACTGTTCACCTGGTAACATGTCCCGTGTATATTAAACCATCAGGGGAAAGCCCTCTCCTCACTTATACTGTTCAGCTGGTAACATGTCCCGTGTATATTAAACCATCAGGGGAATACATTCCCCTCACTTATACTGTTCACCATCTAACATGTCCCGTGCATATTGAAACATGAGGGGAATACAGTTTCCTCACTTATACTGTTCACCTGGTAACATGTCCCATGTATATTAAACCATCAGGGGAAAGCCCTCTCCTCACTTATACTGTTCAGCTGGTAACATGTCCCGTGTATATTATACCATCAGGGGAACACACTCTCCTCACTTATACTGTTCACCTGGCAACATGTCCCGTGAATATTAAACCATCAGGGGAACTCACTCTCCTCACTTATACTGTTCACCTGGTAACATGTCCCGTGTATTTTAAAACATCAGGGGAACGCCCTCTCCTCACTTATACTGTTCAGCTGGTGACATGTCCCGTGTATATTAAATCATCAGGGGAACACACTCTCCTCACTTATACTGTTCACCTGGTAACATGTGCCGTGTATATTAAACCATCAGGGGAAAGCCCTCTCCTCACTTATACTGTTCAGCTGGTAACATGTCCCGTGTATATTAAATCATCAGGGGAACACACTCTCCTCACTTATACTGTTCACCTGGTAACATGTCCCGTGTATATTAAACCATCAGGGGAATACATTCTCCTCACTTATACTGTTCACCTGCTAACATGTCCCGTGTATATTAAACCATCAGGGGAATACATTCCCCTCACTTATACTGTTCACCAGCTAACATGTCCCGTGCATATTGAAACATGAGGGGAAGACAGTTTCCTCACTTATACTGTTCACCTGGTAACATGTCCCATGTATATTAAACCATCAGGGGAAAGCCCTCTCCTCACTTATACTGTTCAGCTGGTAACATGTCCCGTGTATATTATACCATCAGGGGAACACACTCTCCTCACTTATACTTTTCACCTGGTAACATGTCCCGTGTATATTAAAACATCAGGGGAAAGCCCTCTCCTCACTTCTCCTGTTCACCTGGTAACATGTCCCATGTATATTAAACCATCAGGGGAAAGCCCTCTCCTCACTTATACTGTTCAGCTGGTAACATGTCCCGTGTATATTATACCATCAGGGGAACACACTCTCCTCACTTATACTGTTCACCTGGTAACATGTCCCGTGTATATTAAACCATCAGGGGAACACATTCTCCTCGCTTATACTGTTCACCTGGTAACATGTCCCGTGAATATTAAACCATCAGGGGAACTCACTCTCCTCACTAATACTGTTCACCTGGTATCATGTCCCGTGTATTTTTAACCATCAGGGGAACTCACTCTCCTCACTTATACTGTTCACCTGGTAACATGTCCCTTGTATATTAAACCATCAGGGGAAAGCCCTCTCCTCACTTATACTGTTCAGCTGGTAACATGTCCCGTGTATATTAAATCATCAGGGGAACAGACTCTCCTCACTTATACTGTTCACCTGGTAACATGTCCCGTGTATATTAAACCATCAGGGGAATACATTCTCCTCACTTATACTGTTCACCTGCTAACATGTCCCGTGTATATTAAACCATCAGGGGAATACATTCTCCTCACTTATACTGTTCACCTGCTAACATGTCCTGTTTGTATTAAACCATCAGGGGAACTCACTCTCCTCACCTACACTGTTTACCTGGTAACATGTCCCGTGTGTATTAAACCATCAGGGGATCACACTCTCTTCACTTATACTCTTCACCTGGTAACATGTCCTGTGTATATTAATCCATCAGGGGAACACACTCTCCTCACTTATACTGTTCACCTGGTAACATGTCCCGTGTATATTAAACCATCAGGGGAATACATTCTCCTCACTTATACTGTTCACCTGGTAACATGTCCTGTTTGTATTAAACCATCAGGGGAACTCACTCTCCTCACTTACACTGTTTACCTGGTAACATGTCCCGTGTGTATTAAACCATCAGGGGAACACACTCTCTTCACTTATACTCTTCACCTGGCAACATGTCCCGTGTATATTAAACAATCAGGGGAACACACTCTCTTCACTTATAATGTTCACCTGGTAACATGTCCTGTGTATATTAAATCATCAGGGGAATCCATTCGCCTCACTTATACTGTTCACCTGGTAACATGTCCCGTGTATATTAAACCATCAGGGGAAAGCCCTCTCCTCACTTATACTGTTCACCTGGTAACATGTCCTTTGTGTATTAAACCATCAGGGGAACACTCTCTCCTCACTTATGCTGTTCACCTGGGGAAATGTCCCGTCAGTATTAAACCATCAGGGGAACACACTCTCCTGACTTATGCTTTTCACCTGTTAACATGTCACGTGTATATTATACCATCAGGGGAACACACTCTCCTCACTTATACTGTTCACCTGGTAACATGTCCCATGCATATTAAACCATCAGGGGAACTCACTCTCCTCACTTATACTGTTCACCTGGTAACATGTCCTGTGTACATTAAACCATCAGGGGAACACACTCTCCTCACTTATACTGTTCACCTGGTAACATGTCCCGTGTGTATTAAACAATCAGGGGAACACACTCTCCTCACTTATACAGTTCACCTGGTAACATGTCCCGTGTATATTAAATCATCAGGGGAATACATTCTCCTCACTTATACTGTTCACCTGGTAACATGTCCCGTGTATATTAAACCATCAGGGGAAGACACTCTCCTCACATATACTGTTCACCTGGTAACATGTCCCGTGTGTATCAAACCATCAGGGGAACACATTCTCCTCACTTATACTGTTCACCTGGTAACATGTCCCTTGTATATTAAAGCATCAGGGGAAAGCCCTCTCCTCACTTATACTGTTCACCTGGTAACATGTCCTTTGTGTATTAAACCATCAGGGGAACACTCTCTCCTCACGTATGCTGTTCACCTGGGGAAATGTCCCGTCAGTATTAAACCATCAGGGGAACACACTCTCCTGACTTATGCTTTTCACCTGTTAACATGTCACGTGTATATTACACCATCAGGGGAACACATTCTCCTCACTGAGACTGTTCAGCTGGTAACATGTCCCGTGTATATTATACCATCAGGGGAACACACTCTCCTCACTTATACTGTTCACCTGGTAACATGTCCCATGCATATTAAACCATCAGGGGAACTCACTCTCCTCACTTATACTGTTCACCTGGTAACATGTCCTGTGTACATTAAACCATCAGGGGAACACACTCTCCTCACTTATACTGTTCACCTGGTAACATGTCCCGTGTGTATTAAACAATCAGGGGCACATACTCTCCTCACTTATACTGTTCATCTGGTAACATGTCCCGTGTATATTAAACCATCTGGGGAATACACTCTCCTCACTTATACTGTTCACCTGGTAACATGTCCTGTGTACATTAAAACATCAGGGGAACACACTCTCCTCACTTATACTGTTCACCTGGTAACATGTCCCTTGTATATTAAACCATCAGGGGAAAGCCCTCTCCTCACTGATACTATTCAGCTGGTAACATATTCCCGTGTATATTATACCATCAGGGGAACACACTCTCCTCACTTATACTTTCACCTGGTAACATGTCCCGTGTACATTAAACCATCAGGGGAATACATTCTCCTCACTTGTACTGTTCACCTGGCAACATGTCCCGTGTGTCTTAAACAATCAGGGGAACACACTCTCTTCACTTACAATATTCACCTGGTAACATGTCCTGTGTATATTAAATCATCAGGGGAATCCATTCTCCTCACCTATACTGTTCACCTGGTAACATGTCCCGTGTATATTAAACCATCAGGGGAACACACTCTCCTCACATATACTGTTCACCTGGTAACATGTCCCGTGTGTATCAAACCATCAGGGGAACACATTCTCCTCACTTATACTGTTCACCTGGTAACATGTCCCTTGTATATTAAAGCATCAGGGGAAAGCCCTCTCCTCACTTATACTGTTCACCTGGTAACATGTCCTTTGTGTATTAAACCATCAGGGGAACACTCTCTCCTCACTTATGCTGTTCACCTGGGGAAATGTCCCGTCAGTATTAAACCATCAGGGGAACACACTCTCCTGACTTATGCTTTTCACCTGTTAACATGTCACGTGTATATTACACCATCAGGGGAACACATTCTCCTCACTGAGACTGTTCAGCTGGTAACATGTCCCGTGTATATTATACCATCAGGGGAACACACTCTCCTCACTTATACTGTTCACCTGGTAACATGTCCCATGCATATTAAACCATCAGGGGAACTCACTCTCCTCACTTATACTGTTCACCTGGTAACATGTCCTGTGTACATTAAACCATCAGGGGAACACACTCTCCTCACTTATACTGTTCACCTGGTAACATGTCCCGTGTGTATTAAACAATCAGGGGAACACATTCTCCTCACTTATACAGTTCACCTGGTAACATGTCCCGTGTATATTAAATCATCAGGGGAATACATTCTCCTCACTACTACTGTTCACCAGCTAACATGTCCCGTGTATATTGAACCATCAGGGGAACACACTCTCCTCACTTATACTGTTCACCTGGTAACATGTCCCTTGTATATTAAACCATCAGGGGAAAGCCCTCTCCTCACTTATACTATTCAGCTGGTAACATATTCCCGTGTATATTATACCATCAGGGGAACACACTCTCCTCACTTATACTGATCACCTGGTAACATGTCCCGTGAGTATTAAACAATCAGGGGAACACACTCTCCTGACTTATACTTTTCACCTGGTAACATGTCCTGTGTATATTGAACCATCAGGGGAACACACTCTCCTCACTTATTCTGTTCACCTGGTAACATGTCCCGTGTGTATTAAACCATCAGGGGATCACACTCTCTTCACTTATACTCTTCACCTGGTAACATGTCCTGTGTATATTAATCCATCAGGTGAACACACTCTCCTCACTTATACTGTTCACCTGGTAACATGTCCCGTGTATATTAAACCATCAGGGGAATACATTCTCCTCACTTTTACTGTTCACCTGGTGACATGTCCTGTTTGTATTAAACCATCAGGGGAACTCACTCTCCTCACTTACACTGTTTACCTGGTAACATGTCCCGTGTGTATTAAACCATCAGGGGAACACACTCTCTTCACTTATACTGTTCACCTGGCAACATGTCCCGTGTGTCTTAAACAATCAGGGGAACACACTCTCTTCACTTATAATATTCACCTGGTAACATGTCCTGTGTATATTAAATCATCAGGGGAATCCATTCTCCTCACTTATACTGTTCACCTGGTAACATGTCCCGTGTATATTAAACCATCAGGGGAACACACTCTCCTCACATATACTGTTCACCTGGTAACATGTCCCGTGTGTATCAAACCATCAGGGGAACACATTCTCCTCACTTATACTGTTCACCTGGTAACATGTCCCTTGTATATTAAAGCATCAGGGGAAAGCCCTCTCCTCACTTATACTGTTCACCTGGTAACATGTCCTTTGTGTATTAAACCATCAGGGGAACACTCTCTCCTCACTTATGCTGTTCACCTGGGGAAATGTCCCGTCAGTATTAAACCATCAGGCGAACACACTCTCCTGACTTA
Organism: Heterodontus francisci; assembly: GCF_036365525.1. NCBI lineage: Eukaryota > Metazoa > Chordata > Chondrichthyes > Heterodontiformes > Heterodontidae > Heterodontus > Heterodontus francisci. The sequence continues at coordinate 303,969 of NW_027141265.1, read as the reverse complement.
TGCTTTTCACCTGTTAACATGTCACGTGTATATTACACCATCAGGGGAACACATTCTCCTCACTGAGACTGTTCAGCTGGTAACATGTCCCGTGTATATTATACCATCAGGGGAACACACTCTCCTCACTTATACTGTTCACCTGGTAACATGTCCCATGCATATTAAACCATCAGGGGAACTCACTCTCCTCACTTATACTGTTCACCTGGTAACATGTCCTGTGTACATTAAACCATCAGGGGAACACACTCTCCTCACTTATACTGTTCACCTGGTAACATGTCCCGTGTGTATTAAACAATCAGGGGCACATACTCTCCTCACTTATACTGTTCATCTGGTAACATGTCCCGTGTATATTAAACCATCTGGGGAATACACTCTCCTCACTTATACTGTTCACCTGGTAACATGTGCTGTGTACATTAAAACATCAGGGGAACACACTCTCCTCACTTATACTGTTCACCTGGTAACATGTCCCGTGTGTATTAAACAATCAGGGGCACACACTCTCCGCACTTATACTGTTCATCTGGGAACATGTCCTGTGCATATTAAACCATCAGGGGAACGCATTCTCCTCACTTCTACTCTTCACCTGGTGACACGTCCCGTGCGTCTTAAACCATCAGGGGAACACACTCTCCTCAATTATACTGTTCACGTTGTAACATGTCCCGTGTATATTAAACCATCAGGGGAACACACTCTCCTCACTTAAACTGCTCACCTGGTAACATGTCCCGTGAGTATTAAACAATCAGGGGAACACACTCTCCTGACTTATACTTTTCACCTGGTAACATGTCCTGTGTATATTAAACAATCAGGGGAACACACTCTCCTTACTTATCCTGTTCACCTGTTAACATGTCCCGTGAGTATTAAACAATCAGGGGAACACACTCTCCTCACTTATACTTTTCACCTGGTCACATGTCCTGTGTATATTAAACAATCAGGGGAACACACTCTCCTTACTTATCCTGTTCACCTGTTAACATGTCCCGTGAGTATTAAACAATCAGGGGAACACACTCTCCTCACTTATACTTTTCACCTGGTAACATGTCCTGTGTATATTAAACAATCAGGGGAACACACTCTCCTTACTTATCCTGTTCACCTGGCAACATGTCCCGTGAGTATTAAACAATCAGGGGAACACACTCTCCTGACTTATACTTTTCACCTGGTAACATGTCCTGTGTATATTGAACCATCAGGGGAACACACTCTCCTCACTTATACTGTTCACCTGGTAACATGTCCTGTTTGTATTAAACCATCAGGGGAACTCACTCTCCTCACTTACACTGTTTACCTGGTAACATGTCCCGTGTGTATTAAACCATCAGGGGAACACACTCTCTTCACCTATACTCTTCACCTGGCAACATGTCCCGTGTGTATTAAAGAATCAGGGGAACACACTCTCTTCACTTATAATGTTCACCTGGTAACATCTCCTGTGTATATTAAATCATCAGGGGAATCCATTCTCCTCACTTATACTGTTCACCTGGTAACATGTCCCGTGTATATTAAACCATCAGGGGAACACACTCTCCTCACTTATACAGTTCACCTGGGAACATGTCCCGTGTATATTAAATCATCAGGGGAATACATTCTCCTCACTTCTGCTGTTCACCAGCTAACATGTCCCGTGTATATTGAACCATCAGGGGAACAAACTCTCCTCACTTATACTGTTCACCTGGTAAGATGTCCCTTGTATATTAAACCATCAGGGGAATGCCCTCTCCTCACTTATACTATTCAGCTGGTAACATATTCCCGTGTATATTATACCATCAGGGGAACAAACTCTCCTCACTTATACTTTCACCTGGTAACATGTCCCGTGTACATTAAACCATCAGGGGAATACATTCTCCTCACTTGTACTGTTCACCAGCTAACATGTCCCGTGTATATTGAACCATCAGGGGAATACAATATCCTCACATATACTGTTCACCTGGTAACATGTCCCGTGTGTATGAAACCATCAGGGGAACATATTCTCCTCACTTATACTGTTCACCTGGTAACATGTCCCTTGTATATTAAAGCATCTGGGGAAAGCCCTCTCCTCACTTATACTGTTCACCTGGTAACATGTCCTTTGTGTATTAAACAATCAGGGGAACACACTCTCCTCACTTATACTGTTCACCTGGTATCATGTCCTGTGTATATTAAACCATCAGGGGAACACTCTCTCCTCACTTATGCTGTTCACCTGGGGAAATGTCCCGTCAGTATTAAACCATCAGGGGAACACACTCTCCTGACTTATGCTTTTCACCTGTTAACATGTCACGTGTATATTACACCATCAGGAGAACACATTCTCCTCACTGAGACTGTTCAGCTGGTAACATGTCCCGTGTATATTATACCATCAGGGGAACACACTCTCCTCACTTATACTGTTCACCTGGTAACATGTCCCGTGTATATTAAACCATCAGGGGAACTCACTCTCCTCACTTATACTGTTCACCTGGCAACATGTCCTGTGTACATTAAACCATCAGGGGAACACACTCTCCTCACTTATACTGTTCACCTGGTAACATGTCCCGTGTGTATTAAACAATCAGGGGCACACACTCTCCTCACTTATACTGTTCATCTGGTAACATGTCCCGCGTATATTAAACCATCTGGGGAACACACTCTCCTCACTTATACTGTTCACCTGGTAACATGTCCTGTGTACATTAAACCATCAGGGGAACACACTCTCCTCACTTATACTGTTCACCTGGTAACATGTCCCGTGTGTATTAAACAATCAGGGGCACACACTCTCCTCACTTATACTGTTCACCTGGTAACATGTCCTGTGCATATTAAACCATCAGGGGAACGCATTCTCCTCACTTCTACTCTTCACCTGGTGACACGTCCCGTGCGTCTTAAACCATCAGGGGAACACACTCTCCTCACTTATACTGTTCACGTTGTAACACGTCCCGTGTATATTAAACCACCAGGGGAACACACTCTCCTCACTTAAACTGCTCACCTGGCAACATGTCCCGTGAGTATTAAACAATCAGGGGAACACACTCTCCTGACTTATACTTTTCACCTGGTAACATGTCCTGTGTATATTGAACCATCAGGGGAACACACTCTCCTCACTTATACTGTTCACCTGGTAACATGTCCTGTGTATATTAAACCATCAGGGGAACACACTCTCCTCACTTATACTGATCACCTGGTAACATGTCCCGTGAGGATTAAACAATCAGGGTAACACACTCTCCTCACTTATACTTTTCACCTGGTAACATGTCCTGTGTATATTAAACAATCAGGGGAACACACTCTCCTTACTTATCCTGTTCACCTGTTAACATGTCCCGTGAGTATTAAACAATCAGGGGAACACACTCTCCTCACTTATACTTTTCACCTGGTAACATGTCCTGTGTACATTAAACCATCAGGGGAACACACTCTCCTCACTTATACTGTTCACCTGGTAAAATGTCCCGTGTGTATTAAACAATCAGGGGAACACACTCTCCTCACTTATACTGTTCACCTGGTAACATGTCCTGTGTATATTAAACCATCAGGGGAACACACTCTCCTCCCTTTTCTGTTCACCTGGTAACATGTCCCGTGTGTATTAAACCATCAGGGGAACTCAATGTCCTCACTTATCCTGTTCACCTGGTAACATGTCCCTTGTATATTAAACCTTCAGGGGAAAGCCTTCTCCTCACTTATGCTGTTCAGCTGGTAACATGTCCCGTGTATATTATACCATCAGGGGAACACACTCTCCTCACTTATACTGTTCACCTGGTAACATGTCCCGTGTATATTAAACCATCAGGGGAACACACTCTCCTCACTGATACTGTTCACCTGGTATCATGTCCCGTGTATATTGAACCATCAGGGGAATACACTCTCCTCACTTATACTGTTCAC